>NW_022680693.1:0-104374 GCF_009764315.1 Trachypithecus francoisi | reverse complement strand
CCGTGACTAATAACTCTGTCTAGGAAAACTGGGAGATATTAGCCAGCAGACTTTCTAGGGTTTTTTTTTTTTTCTTTTTTGTTCACTTATTTTGGCGATTCTGACTCCATTGCATAGCTGTATATATTTTAGGATCCACATGTCAATTTCCGTCATAAAGCCAGCTGAAACTGATAGGGTCACAATGACTCTACATCAATTCCAAAGATACGACTACCTTGACAATATTAAGTGTTCTGATCCATAAATCTGGGATGTCTTTCAATTTATTTCAATGAAATATAATTTCATTCATGATATTTTCCAGTGTTCTCTGTACAAATGTTACACTTTTGTTAAATTCATTCATATATATACATGGATGTGCATATATATGTGTGTGTGTGTGTGTGTGTATATATATATATATTTTGAGATGGAGTCTCACTGTGTCATGCAGGCTGGAGTGCAGTGGTACAATCTTGGCTCACTGCAACCTCTGACTCCGGGTTCAAGCAATTCTCCAGCCTCATCCTCCTGAGTAGCTGGGACCACAGGCATGCACCACCACATCCAGCCCAATTTTTGAATTTGTAGTAGAGACCAGGTTTCACCATGGTGGCCAGGGTGGTATCGAACTCCTGACCTCAGGTGATCTGCCCACACTGGCCTCTCAAAGTGCTGGGAGCAGGGATTACATGAGTGATCCACTGTGCCCAGCCTCATTTCTGTATATTTTTATGGATACTATTCTACATGGATTTTCTTCACTTTGATTTTGGAATAATTGCATACACACATAGACAAAATTTTTTTATAATCACTAATTCTTCTAGATTGGTAAACAAATTTATTAGTCATAATACTGTGTGTGTGTGTGTGGTGTGTGTGTGTGTGTGTGTATGTGTGTGTGTAGGAAAGTGCCCTCTGCGCCTAAAAGCGATTTCCTGCATGTCGGCCTGTCTTTGGCGAGCCTCCCTCCGCGTCTGTGCCTGGGTCATGTGTCCGCTTGTCAAGCGTTTTCGCGGCGGTTCCACTTTGGGTTGTGAAGGCCTCGACCTCGTGAGAAGATGCCTGGCTCCCGGAGTAGTTGCAACCTCATCCCCAGCCGGTGCCGCCTCTTTTCGTTGAGCAAGACGAGCACACTGCAGCCACGGACAAAAGCCGCACGGGAGCTCATTGTCCTGCAGGAGAGGAGCAGGCCCACATCACAGAAGAGGCTTGTATCTTTTCCGGGCTCTTCTCTGAGAAAAGAAGCCACACCAAGACACAGGCTGAAAGAAGAAGCTGGGAATGGGAGATGGCCACAATCCCAGTCCCTGCAACGCTGGCCTCACTGCACAAGCCACCCTTTTGGCACCCTTCCCCTTAAAGCCCGTGCCGGTGGCACGGTGCTGTACCCCACCTGGGCTCTGGCCTCTGCTCCGTCCTCCCTCTGGCTGTGTATCCCCTGTTTCTCCGGGGCCTGGATGCTTCTTGGTCTGGCTGGATGTCTTCCAAAAGGATGACTTCCCAGTCCATCAGGGGCACACTTCCTGGTGATCCCTGTCCTGGTTGTTTTTCTCTCCAAACCTGCTTCGGTTTGAACCCATTTCGTCCGGGGTTGCGGGGGCTTCAGGGCGCCTGGTGGGGTCTCAGGACTCCGCTTCAGACCCGCTTCAGGACCCCTAAGGGGGAGAATGGATGGGCTGAGCACATCGACTGAGGCAGGCAGGATCTCGCTGCAGCCCACAATCATCCCACGGGCCTCAAGGCGTGCTGTCAACTGAAAGTTCACTGAGGCTTCTGAGCCCTCTGCCTCCCTCGTCCTTTGAAAGACAGGTCCTTGTCTTCTGGAAGAGGTGCTGTCGCATTTCCTCCGCACACCCAGTCTCGTTCCTGAGGACGAGACCCCCTCTGCTCCTGGGTGGACTGACCCCATGAGACTTTTGGCCCGCTGCTAGATCCCAGACGTTCTTTGATTTTCCCTGGCATTCCCTGAAAGGTCACCTGTGCCCCTTTTCCACAGGGCACATGCCAGCACACCGTTGTTACTTTGACAATCGGCCCGTGTGCCCTCAGGGACACATGCTTCCATCATCTCTTCTGGGGTGCGCCAGTGCCACGCATTGGCTCCACCTCGGATTCGCCCCTGGACCTGTTGACAGGTGTCCTGGAAAGCGGGATCAGCTTGAAGGAGCCCCAGGCCCTTGAGAAGCGCGGCAGGTCACCGCTCTTGGAAAGGAGGCAGGCAGAGGGCTCACGGCGCAGTGACATTTCAGCTGACTCCACGCCTTGAGGCTCATGGGATCGTTCTGGGCTGCAGCCAGGCCCTGCCTGCCTCAGTCCATGTGATGTGCTCAGCCAAACCATTCTCTCCCGTAGGGGTCCAGAATCGGATCCGATGGGGGGTCATGAGATGACCCCAGCAGGCGCCAGGAAGCTCCCCCTCCCCTGGTGGCAATGGGCTCAAGGATATTCTCAAGTCGGGACTCCTGGGGGTTGGATCGTGGGAGGCCGCCCGCGGTCGCCTCTCCCACGCGGCCGCCTTCAGGACCCCGGATGCAGCCGCTGCCAAGGCTGCAGCAGGAGAGCCCCTGGCGCCCAGCGGCCGCCGTCCTTTAAAGGGGACGCAGCCTGACTGCTGGCAGCGGAGCGCGGGGCGGCCCAGCCACTGCGCATGCGCGAGTGGCGGGCGGGTGCTCGCGGCGAGCGGGTGCTGGCGTCACAGTGGTTCCCACGGTTGTCATAGGAACTACGCCCTGAGGCCGGGCAAACAGGAGCCCTCCGTGGCAGTGCTTGGGTGGCGGGGCTCCGAGGCTCCAGCCTGACCTCTCCACGGGGTCGACAGGACTGTCTCCGGATGCCAGGAGGCCTGGCAAAGGGCTGACCAGGATGTGGAAAGCACAGGCGGGGTCCGGGGGAAGCAGCGCCGCATCCCAGCCTCAGGCCCGCCCAGACCCTGTTCGGGTGAGTCTCCCCAGAAGTCGTGCCCCCTCTGTGATCTCGAGGATGGGTCGGCCTGCAGACCCGTGGGCTGATCTCTCCACCGAGGGTCGTTCTCGGTCGAGAGCCGAACGCAGTAACCTCAGCGGCTGCCTGCGGGTGTTGGTTTCTGGGCCACTGCTGTGTGACCCTCTGTGTGTGTATGTGTTTGTGCGTATCCCGTTTTCGATTCTCTCTCTGTCTCTCAGTCTCTGTGAGTTTCTTGCCCTCTCTCTTGCGATTGGTGTGTGTGCGTGTGTGTGTGTGTGTGTGTGTGTGTGAAGATTTATTCCTCTATTTCCTTGTAAAAGTTATTGATCTTTACTTCTTACAAGTAGGTCTTTAACTCATTTTGAGTCAATGTTTACAGATGATGTAAGGAAAAAGACTAACTTCATTCTTTTGCATGGAGATGCCCTTTTCTTCCAGGATCATTTATTGAAATGACTATTCTTTCCTCCATTGACCTGACTTGGCTCCCTTGTCAATCAATAATGAACCATACATGTTGGGCTCTTGATTCTACTTCATGAATAAGTGTGGGTCCATCCTTATGTCAGTATCACAATCTTGATAACTGCAGCTTCCTCGCAAGTATTGAAATTGGAAAACATGAACCATCCTACTTTCTAGGGTTTTTTTTTAAACCACTTTATTATACTATGACTGATATACAAAAACCCATGTATATTGGATGCGTACAACTTGATGACTTTGGATACACCCCTCAAACTCTCAACACAGTCCAGACAATGAACATCTGTATCACCTGCAAAAGCTTCCTCCTGCTATCTTTGTGTATGTGTATTTGGACAGCACATAAGTTCCACCCTCTTATGCAACTTTTAACTTTGGTGTTACAACAATAGGTACTCTGTTGTACAGTAGATCTCTAGGAGTTTATCATCTTGTATAACCAAAACTTTATACCCCGTGACTAATAACTCTGTCTAGGAAAACTGGGAGATATTAGCCAGCAAACTTTCTAGGTTTTTTTTTTCTTTTTTGTTCACTTATTTTGGCGATTCTGACTCCATTGCATAGCTGTATATATTTTAGGATCCACATGTCAATTTCCGTCATAAAGCCAGCTGAAACTGATAGGGTCACAATGACTCTACATCAATTCCAAAGATACGACTACCTTGACAATATTAAGTGTTCTGATCCATAAATCTGGGATGTCTTTCAATTTATTTCAATGAAATATAATTTCATTCATGATATTTTCCAGTGTTCTCTGTACAAATGTTACACTTTTGTTAAATTCATTCATATATATACATGGATGTGCATATATATGTGTGTGTGGTGTGTGTGTGTGTGTATATATATATATATATATATATATTTTGAGATGGAGTCTCACTGTGTCATGCAGGCTGGAGTGCAGTGGTACAATCTTGGCTCACTGCAACCTCTGACTCCGGGTTCAAGCAATTCTCCAGCCTCATCCTCCTGAGTAGCTGGGACCACAGGCATGCACCACCACATCCAGCCCAATTTTTGAATTTGTAGTAGAGACCAGGTTTCACCATGGTGGCCAGGGTGGTATCGAACTCCTGACCTCAGGTGATCTGCCCACACTGGCCTCTCAAAGTGCTGGGAGCAGGGATTACATGAGTGATCCACTGTGCCCAGCCTCATTTCTGTATATTTTTATTGATACTATTCTACATGGATTTTCTTCACTTTGATTTTGGAATAATTGCATACACACATAGACAAAATTTTTTTATAATCACTAATTCTTCTAGATTGGTAAACAAATTTATTAGTCATAATACTGTGTGTGTGTGTGTGTGTTCCTTGGCAGTTGTGGAATCTCAGCTCACTGCAACTTCCACCTCCTGGGTTCAAGTGCTCAGCCTGTTGGGTAGCTGGGACCACAGCTGCATACCACCACACCCAGCTAAGTTTTGTATTTTTGGTAGAGACAATGTTTCGCCATGTTGCTCAGGGTGGTCTCCAACTCCTGGCCTCAAGTGATCCACCCACCTTGGCCTCTCAAAGTGCTGGGTTTACAGACGTGAGCCACAATGCCCAGCCTTTTTTTTTTCCTAAGATAGTGTCAAACCATTGCCCAGGCTGGAGCCCAGTGGCACAATCACAGCTCATTGCAGCCCTGACTACACAGGCTCAAGTCATCCTCTCACCTCCTCATTAGTAGCTGGGACCACAGACTCATGCCAACACTCCCAGCTACTTTTTTTTCTTTTTTGGTAGAGAGTGGGCCTCACTATGTTGCCCAGGCTCGGCTTGAATTCCTAGGCTCAAGTCATCCTACCTCCGTTTTCCAAATTACTAAGATTAAATGCATGAGCCACTATGTTTGGCCCCAGGTATTTTCTATAGTCAAGATCCTATCATTGCCTAATAGAGGTACTGTTTGTTCTTCCCTCCCAATCTTTATGCCTTTTATTTCATTTTCTTGCTTAATTGACTGGGAACAACCTCCATTGTAAAGCTAAGTAGAGATGTAAAGAGTAGACATCTTGTTTCTCATCTTTGGAGAAAAGCTTTAAGCGTTTTCCTATTAACTATGTTAGCTCTGGGCTTTTGTACATGAGCTTAAGGTTTGTAGCAGGTTAAGAAAACTGCTTTCTATTCCTATTTTATTGTTTTCTTCCTGTTGCATTTTCAGGAAATGTCTGTTCTGCATCTATTAGAGTGATCATGAAGTAATCGTCCATAATTACAGGAACAGAATATGCTCCCTTAATTGATTTTCCTTTATTGAGCTAACCTGGCACTCTTGAGAGAAATCCCACTTGGTTACAATGTATACTGCCTTTTCTATGTTGCTGCATTTGGTTTTCTAGTTGTTTCCACACCTATGTGCACAGGAAACATTCGTTTATATGTTTTTGAGTTTCTCTCATTTTGCTATAATTGAAACACTGCTCTTGAAGAGTACTTTCAGAAATGTTCCCTCATCGGTTACTTTTGGAAAACTTTGTGAACCACTGGTGTCAATTCTTAGACAAATGTTTGGTAGACTCAACCATGAAAACCACCTAAGCCCAACCTTTTTGTTTTGTTTTATTTTGTTTGAAACAGGTTCTCACTGTCACCCAGGCTAGAGAGCAGTGGTGTGATCATAGTTCACCGCACAATACCATGCCTGGCAAATTTTGTAAAAATTTTTTGTAGAGAAGGGTCTTGCTATGTTGCCCAGGTGGGTCTTGAACTCCTGATCTCAGGGAATCCTCCTGCCTTGGTCTCCCAAAGCACTGGGATTACAGGCAAGAGCCACTGCACCTGGCCTCCACCTGTTTTTATAGGAAGTTTTTGGGTTATTGATTTTATCTCTTTATGAGTAAAGAGAGGAGAGGAGAGTAAGTGCGGGGAGACAGAGAGAGAGAGAGAGAGAGAGAAAGGAAGAGAGATTTTTTTCTTTATTTCTTTTTGTTTTCATTGGGAGAGGTATTGCGGGACGGGAAATTGCTCTGTTGCCTAGGCTAGAGTGCAGTGGTGCAATCTCAGCTCACTGAAACCTCCACATCCCAGGTTCAAGTGATCCTCTTCCTCAGTCTCCTGACTAGCTGGGACTACAGGCGTGCACCATCATGCCTGGCTAATTTGTGTATTTTTAGTAGACACAAGGTTTCATCATGTTGATCAGGCTGGTCTCAAACTCCTGACCTTGTGATCCACCTGCCTCAGCCTCCCAAAGTGCAGGGATTACAGGCATGAGTCACCGTACCTAGCCAAGATTTTTTTCTTTTTCAGATTTTCTGTTTGTTTCTCACTCCAAGGCTACAGGTGCATAATGTCATACACACAACCAGAAGGAAGTATGGTGGGTGGAATCTCCAATCATCCTTCACTGCAGGTTCCTGGGGTCAGAATTCAAGAAGGCCGGTATCTTAAACACGGAAATGAAACTCCAAGAATCGGGAGATGGGGGCAGAGTGCACAAGCCTTCTAGGAAGGAGTCCTACACAAACTCTGCTTGACCAAACTTTACTCAGGCTCTTACACCTTCTCCTGGGCCCATCTGTCCACTTCACTGTAAAAACCGAAAATAGCAAAGACCCCTTCTAAGCCAGTTTAGCAGGAATCCTCTGCCCCCCTATCTTCATCCCCCACCATCCCCAAGTGATGATGTCTTATCACCCAGTTCTCGCCAAAAAGAATCCCAACAGGTGCATTTAGCCAGTACCCTACTTATCCCAGACATTTCCTTAGTATTTTGTCATCCGGTGATCCCTAACCTGCTCCTTGACTATAAATTCTCACTCGTTCATGCTGAATTTGGAGTTGAACCCAATCTCTTGTACCCACTGCAAAATCTCACTGCTGTGCTTTCAATATCTATCACGATGATCCTGAATCAAGTCTTCCTTTGCATCGTTTAACAAGTGTGACTGAACATTTTTTTCTTTAACAGAGTCTATCACATCGCTTTTAGGGCAATTCCTGCTCTAAGCTTCCGATCCTATCTGTTTCTTCTCACTGGGAAACTTCACCTAAAGCTCATTATCTGATTTCCCGCTTCCATCATTTCTCTGTGGCAGTCATACTAGGCTCAGAGGAGACAGGGAAACTGAGACTCTGGACCCACGGTCAGTGACACCACAGAGCTACAGCAAAGCAGGCTTTGCAAAGGACACTCACTCTATGTCCCAGTCACACAAGAAACTCACGCACCCTTCTCAGTCACCACATCACAAAGGAGATGTTCCCCACCTGTCTCCCTAGAGATGAGCCCCCTCCTCCGCAGCTCTAACACCCCCGGGCCTGAGGAGGCGGGAGAAAAGCTCAGCCCCCGCCCAAGGCCTCCACTCTCACCGCCACGCAGGGTCCCACGTAGATTGCGGGCTGGGACGGCAGAAGCTCCCGCAGAGACCCGCACCGCCTTCTTCCTCAGGTGGGACCAGGTCAGGGGCAGCACAGAGGTCGGGAAGACAGAGCCAGAGGTCCAAGATGGAACAGTCAGGACCGCAGGCACCTGTGAGAGGTGAAGTCCAGAGTCCTAAAAGCCTACAAGAAATACGCCGGTGACCATGAGGAACACACACCCAGCCCACCGCCGGAGCCCTGGAGACTTCCGGGAGTGGCCGCCTGACCTCGGAGTAGGCATGCGCATAGGGGCCAAAGGCTCCGCCAGTGACCTGAGGCCAAGGGTGGAGTCAGTGCATTCTCAGGGCCAGTAGGAGGCGAATCTGGGTGGAATCTGACCCGGGAAACTTCCCAAGAAATAAATATTTTCATTATTTTTCTTTTGGAATAGGCCTTTATTTATTTATTTCTTTTTGTGAGACAATGTCTCACTCTGTTCTCCAGGCTGGAATGTAATGGCGCGATCTCGGATCACTGCAACCCCCGCCTCCCGGGTTCAAGTGGTTCTCCTGCTTCAGCCTTCTGAGTAGCTGGGATTACAGGCGCCCGCCACCACACAGGGCTAATTTTTGTATTTTTAGTAGAGATGGGGTTTAACCATGTTGGCCAGGCTGCTCTCGAACTGTTGACCTCAGATGATCCGCCCACCTTGGCCTCCCAAGTGTTGAGATTACAGGCGTTAACCAGCGTCCCGGCCTGGAATAGGCTTCTTATTCTTTTTTTTTTTTTTTTTTTTTTTTTTTAGGCGTCTCCCCCTGTGGACAGGCTGGCTGGAGTGCAGTGGCGCGATCTTGGCTCATTGCAACCTGGGACTCTCTGGTTCAAGCCATTCTCTTGCCTCAGCCTCCAGAGTAGCTGGGACTATACAGGTGCCCGTCACCACGCCCAGGTAATTTTTTTATTTTTAGTGGAGACGTGGTTTCACTATGTTGGCCAGGATAGTCTCCATCTCTTGGCCTCGTCATCTGCCCGCCTTGGCCTCCCAAAGTGCTAGGAATGCAGGCCTGAGCCACCGTTCCCCTCGCCTGGAATAGGCTACTTAAAAGTAACAAAGGAAACTAAGATTTTTTAAAATTTAGAACTTTGATATGGTAATTATTTCTTTATCTTGATGGTTATCTATAAGCATCCTATATATCTAAATGGTTAAAAAAATGAGTTAAAAAAAAAAAAAACAACTTTCTTTCATCCCAGGCTGGAGTGCAGTGGCACAATCTCAGCTCACTGCAACCCCCGCCTCCTGGGCTCAAGCGACTAACCTGCCTCAGCCTCCCGAGTAGCTGGGACTACAGGCGCACCACCATGCCTGGTTAATTTTCTTTTGTTGTTGTGGCTGTTGTTGACGATGTTGTGTTTTGAGATGAAGTTTCACTGTTGTTGCCCAGGTTGGAGTGCAATGGCGAGATCTTGGCTAACCGCAATCTCCACCTCCTGGGTTGAAACGATTCTCCTAACTCAGCCTCCCAAGTAGCTGGGAATGCAGGCATGTGCCACCATGTCTGACTAATTTTGTGTTTTTAGTAGAGATGGGGTTTCTCCATGTTGGTCAGGCTGGTCTCGAACTACCCACCTGAGGTGATCCGCCCACCTCGGCCTTCCAAAGTGCTAGGATTACAGGAGTGAGCCACTGCACCTTGCCGCCCAACACATTTTTGTACTTTTAGTAGGTAAGGGGTTTTGTCATGTTGGCCAGGCTGATCTCCAATGCCTGACCTCAGGTAAGCCCCCACCTCAGCCTCCCAAAGTGTTGAGATTACAGGTGTGAGCCATCGCGCCCGACTAAATAAACCAAAAAATTTAGATAAACGAATTTGGAGGAATCTTTTTAACAGATGAAATGGACAGATAATTCTAATTTACTGTCTCTCTGACTTAATAAAATATTAGTCAATAACCTAAGAAGAAAGGAGCAAAACCTAAAAATTCTCCATTCGCAAATACAAATACTCAACAAAGTCAAAACCTAATAACTTGTTGACCACTTATTCCTCCTCTGAAATTGGCTCTTGAATGTGTTGAACATGGATTGACTTGAGATTAGGAAATTTTAAAAATATTTTTTAAAGTTTCACTTTTTGGAATTTAAAATTAATCCAAATTATGTAATATACAACATTTAGAATTTACCAATCAACACTCTCTATCATTTTATTTTTTTACTCTTCAAATAATTTCTTGTTCAAGATTTTAAAATGCTTTTAAAACTAATAGATCCTGCAGGCTGGGCAACGTGGGGAGACTGTCTCTACAAAAAATAAAAACAAATTATTTTAAATATATATATAATATACATTTATGTAAATATATTTTTTTAAGTATATAAAATATATTTTTAAAATTTTATTTTTTTGCCAGATCATGTGGTAAGTGTATGTTTAGTCTGGCAGGAACTTGCAAAACTGCCTTCCATAGTGGCCGTACCGTTTTGCATTCCCAGCAGCAATAGATGAGAGTTCCTGTCGCTCCATTTCTTCACCAGCATTTGGTGGTGTCAGTGTTTGCATTCAAGCCAGTCTAATAGATGTGTAATGGTATCTCATCGTTGTTTTAATTTGAATTCCCTAGTGACATATGGTGTTGAGCATCTTTTCAGATGTCTAAGAAATGTGCCAGGCATGGTGGTGCACGCCTGTGGTCCCAGCTACTCAGGAGACTAAGGCAGGAGGATTACTTGAGCCCTGGGAGTTGGGGCTGCAGTGAGCTATGATTGCACCACTGCACTCCAGGCTGAGTGATAGAGCTAAACCCTGTCTCAAAAAGATAAATAAGCCCGGGCGCAGTGGCTCACACCTGTAATCTGAGCACTTTGGGAGGCCAACACGGGTGGATCATGAGGTCAGCCTGAAAGAAATCAGGCACATTCCTCAGTCCTGGGCCCAGTACAAACACCATATATCTCTCAATTTCCTGGGCCCAGTACAAACACCATATATCTCTCAATTTCCTGGGCCCAGTACAAACACCATATATCTCTCATATCTCTCAACTTCCTGAGCCCAGTACAAACACGTCCCACCATATATCTCAACTTTAGAAAAACACCACCTGGAAAAATCCCTGATAACGACACAGCCGTTTGTAGTTTTAATGAGAGCACGGGAACCAATAGATCACCGCTAAATGTATAACTTAATATGTTAACCAATTGTAATGCTGTAACCTAAAGAATTCCCTTCTTCCTCTGTAACCTTACAAGTGCTATTTACATCGGGCTATAAAAAGCGAGCGCACACATTTTTCAGGGCCCTCTTTTATGTTGTGGAACGGAGGGACCAAGTTCGAACTTGCAGTAAAGATCCTCGCCGCTTGGCTTTGACTCTGGACTCTGGTGGTCTTCTTCGGGGAATAAACGGTCTGGGCATAACAAGCCCATTAAGACCATCCTGGCTAACATGGTGAAACTCCATCTCTACTAAAAATACAAAAAATTAGCCAGGCACATACCCAAATGGTGAAGGGGTGGCCTGCCCCTCCATACATGTGGGCGTTTCTTGTTGGGTGGAATGAGAGACTTGAGAAAATAAAGGAGACACAGAGACAAAGTATAGAGAAAGAAAAAGTGGACTCAGGGGATGGGTGCTCAGCATACAGAGGACCCAAACCATCACCGGTCTCTGAGTTCCCTCAGTATTTATTGATCATTATCTTTACCATCTCAAAAAAAGGAAAGTAGGCCGGGCGCGGTGGCTCAAGCCTGTAATCCTAGCACTTTGGGAGGCTGAGACGGGCGGATCACGAGGTCAGGAGATCGAGACCATCCTGACTAACACGGTGAAACCCCGTCTCTACTAAAAACTACAAAAAACTAGCCGGGCGAGGTGGCGGCGCCTGTAGGCCCAGCTACTCGGGAGGCTGAGGCAGGAGAATGGCGTGAACCCGGGAGGCGGAGCTTGCAGTGAGCTGAGATCCGGCCACAGCACTCCAGCCTGGGTGACAGCGCGAGACTCCGTCTCAAAAAAAAAAAAAAAAGGAAAGTGGCCAGACAATAGGAACATAGTAGGGAGAAGGTCAGCAGAAAGAAATATGGATAAAGATCTCTGTGACATGAATAAGTTTAAGGAAAAGTGCTGTGCCTTTATATGCATATGCAAACATCTCCATTAACATTTTCAGTGCATAAAGAGCAGCATTGCCACGAGCACATCCCACCTTCAGCCCTAAGGCATTTTCTCCTATCTCAGTAAATAGAACGGTTTTACACCAAGACGTTCCATTGCCCAGGGATGGGCAGAAGACAGATGCCTTTCTCTATCTCAACTGCCCAGAGGCCTTCTTTCCTCTTATACTAATCCTCCTCAGCACAGACCCTTCATGAGTGTCAGGCTGGGGGACGATCAGGTCTTTCCCTTCCCACGAGGCCATATTTCAGACTATCACATGGGGAGAAATCTTGGACAATACCTAGCTTTCCTAGGCAGAGGTCCCTGAGACCTTCCTCAGTGTATGTGTCCCTGGGTAATTGAGCTTAAGAGAATGGTGATGACTTTTAACAAGCATGCTGCCTTCAGGCACTTCTTGAACAAAGCACATCCTGCAGAGCACCAAATCCATTAACCTTGAGTCACCACAGCACATGTCTCTTGCAAGGACAGGGTTGGGGGTAGGGTCACAGATTAACAACATCTCAAATACAGAACAAAATGGAGTCTCGTTTGTCTACTTCTTTCTGTATAGACACAGTAACAGTCTGATCTCTCTTTCCTTTCCCTACAAATGACTTGAAAACTTCTATTCACTAAAATCCTGCATGTGAATGTTTACAGCAGCTTGGTGTAAACATGGTGTGACCACAGGCATGGTGGCGGATGCCTGTAATCCCAGCTACTTGGGAGACTGAGGCAGGAGAATGGCTTGAACCCGGGAGGTGGCGGTTGCAATGAGCTGAGATCACGCCATTGCACTCCAGCCTGGGCGACAGAGTGAGACTCCATCTCCAAAAAATAAATAATAAATAAATAATTGGCCGGGTGCAGTGGCTCAAGCCTGTAATCCCAGCACTTTGGGAGGCCGACCCGGGTGGATCACGAGGTCAGGAGATCGAGACCATCCTGGCTAAAGCGGTGAAACCCCGTCTCTACTAAAAAATACAAAAACTAGCTGGGCGAGGTGGCGGGCGCCTGTAGTCCCAGCTACTCGGGAGGCTGAGGCAGGAGAATGGCGTCAACCCAGGAGGCGGAGCTTGCAGTGAGCTGAAATCCGGCCACTGCACTCCAGACTGGGTGACAGAGCGAGACTCCATCTCAAGAAATAATAATAATAACTCAATAAATAATTGACTTAATTTTTAGAACAGTTGTGGGTGTACAGAAAAAAGAGCAGAAGGCATATTGCACTCTAGTATCCTCCCTCACACCACAGAACACACACTTCCTGTATTATCATCTTGTTAGTGTGGTACATTTGTTAGGCTTGATGAGCCCGTATTGATATCATTCAGTTCATGGTTTATATTAAGATTCACTCTTTGTGTTCTACCATTTATGGGCTTTGACAAATGCTTAAGAACATATATCTACCATTATAGGGTCACACAGAAAAGTTTCACCGCCCTAAAAATCTTCTGTGCTCCACCTATTCATCCTTCCCTCTGCTCGAGCCTCTGGCAACCACTGAACTTTTTATAATATCATTTGCCTAGTTTTACCTTTTCTAGTATTCCATATAATTGGAACTCTACACCATGTGGCCTTTTTGCATGGGCTTCTTTCACTTAGAAATACGTGTTTAAGATTCCTCCATGTCTTTTCACGCCTTGGTAGCTCATTTCTTTTTATTTCTGAAGAGTATTCAATTGTATGAAAGTTTCAGAGTTAGTTTATCCATTACGCTATTGTAGGATATCTGATATCTTGGTTACTTCCAATCTTTGTTGGTTATGTGTAAGCAGCTACTCCAGCCTGGGTGATACAGCGAGACTCCGTCTCAAAAAAAATAAATAAAATAACAATAAAAAATAAAATAAAATTCTCCTTTTTTAAAGTCCTAAGCCAGAAAATATATAACATTGTTAATAGGAATGAATGGACATGGATGGATCACCCAAAGATTCTACTATTCCAGAGTCATCTTCAAAGAGAAAATATCAATTTCTTTGTGTTTCTTGCTTACCCAGGTCAAGAGTTACCAATACCAAGACAGCCAACTGCACAGAGATTGGACCTAGAGCAGCAGCAGCAGGAGGTGGTATATAAGTCACAGATACTAGAGGAAATTGAGAGAGGGAGCAGAAAAGTGATTCATCTGTATCAGGTGCGGTCTACAAGTTGTAAGATGTAGAATGTAGCTGGTGGATAGAGTAACAGAATTAGAAATATCTAATGTTCATTCAAGTTTATTTTATGAACTAACCAAAAAGTCACACATGGATATTGACAGTAGGTGGAAAGATCAGAGCAGAAATAGCACTTTTGGCATGTAGTTATTGGGATTGAGGGAGAATTCATTTTAGCTTTAATTTTAAAATAGATTTAATTACTTTTATTTTAATTAATTATTGTAAAGCTTTCGATTTTAAAAAAGATTTTAATTTTTCTTGTGGCAAAATATACGTAACGTAAAATTTACCATTTTAACCATTTTTAAGTGCATAGTTCAATGTCACTAAATACAGTCACCTGATTGTACAACCATCACCACCAGGCACCATCTCTAGAGCTTTTTCCTTTTTAATTTCCAAAACTGAAACTCTGTACCCATTAAACAATATCCCATCATTACTCTCTCCTCCAAGTACCTGGGAACCATCATTCCACTTTTCCACTTTTGGTTTCTATGAATATGACACTCTAGATACCTCATATAAGTGGAGTCATGCAGTATTAGCTTTTCGTATCGTTTCTTTGACTTAGCATTATGTCAACGTTCACCCATGTTGTAGCATGCGTCAGAATGTCCCTTTTTAAGGCTAAGTAATATCCCACTGTATGTCTGTACCACATTTTGTTTATCTATTTCTCTGTCAATTACTGCTTCCACCTTTTGGCTATCATGAATAATGTTGCTATGCACATAACTTTGCAAATATTTGTGGAAGTCCCTGCTTTCAACTCTTGTGGGTTTAAACCCAGAAGTTGACTTGCTGGCTCATATGGTAATTCTAGGTTCCATTTTTATTTATTTACTTATTTTTGAGATGGAGTCTCTCTCTGTTGCCCAGGCTAGAGTGAAGTGGCATGATCTCGGCTCACTGTGACCTCCGCCTCCCAGGTTCAAGTGATTCTGCTACCTCAGCCTCCTGAGTAGCTAGGATTACAGGCACACACCTCAACTTAGCCTGGCTAAGTTTTGTATTTTGAGTAAAGATGGGATTTCACTTTGTTGGTAAGGCTGGTCTCGAAATCCTGACCTTGTGATCTGCCCGCCTCAGCCTCCCAAAGTGCTGGGATTACAGGCATGAGCCACCACACCCAGCCTAGGATCCTTACTTTTAAAAAAAAAATTAGGAACCACTGTACTCTTTTCCACCATGACTATAGCAATGTAGAGTCCACTAGCAATGCACAAGAGTTCTGAGTGGCTACATCCTCACCAACACTTACTATTTCCTGGATTTTTGATGATTGCCATCTGAATGGGTATGAAGTGGTACCTTATTGTGGTGTTGAGTTGCATTTCCTGAGTAATCAGTGATGTTGATCATCTTTCACGTGTTTCATGGCCATTTCTATATCTTCTTTGGGAAAATGTCTATGTAAGTCCTTTGCCTATTTTTTCGTTGGGTTGTTTACTTATTGCTGAACTATAGGAATGTTTTATATATTCTGGATATTGATCCATTATCAAAGATATCATTTGAAATATTTTTTTCCATTCTGCAGGTTGCCTTTGATTACACAAAAATTTTAAATTTTGATGAAGTCCAATTTACTTTCAAGTAAATTGTTGTTTGTTTGCTTTTTGTTGTAACCATACAGCCAACCTTCATGCTCTTCTCCCTTCCCATGCTTTATTATTGCCCTCTCCAGAGGGCTTGGCTCTGATTAAAGAAAAACAGACACAGTTGAATTTTATGGAATAGAGGAACTGTGGGAAAGAAACAGGTGGAAGAGTCATGGATTAAAAGCCAGGGTCAGGAGAAGACAGGTCAGAGGATGGGCTTTACTTTCAAGTCTCCTGAGTAGCTGGGACTGCACACATGTGTCTCCACACCAGCTTACATTTATTTTTAAACAAGGGTTTGACCCCGTTTTGAAATTTATTTGTGTTAAGGCATGTACTGTAAGTGATATGGGAGGCTCATTTTAGACCGTTGGACACTTTGATGTCTGGACCACCATTTGCCACTTGTGATCTGCTCTCCTATGAAATTCAAGTGTTGCCCATGCTTTTGGTGTCAGAAAACTTTTAGTTTATAATTTTAAGTATATCATGTATCCTGCCTCATATGTACCACTGGACAATGTCCCTTTTATGTGTTCAACTTCTTTCAGAGGTAAATGTATTTTGAAGCGGAGAACAAAGATAATTGCAAAATTGGCCTGGAGAACTAAGGTAATTATGAAAGTTTCAGGTACAAAGAGAGAGGGTTCGATATGTCAGCAGTTCTTTACCAATCCATCCTAGAAGTCTTCTTTTAGGATTGCCTAAATAATGCAGGGAATACGTGCAAGACACACAAATGTTCCAGAAGCATGTAAACAAAGTACAGAGAAGAGGATAAGATAAAATAAGATGAACTAAGATTATTAGGAAAAACTTGTTCAGAAGATTGCCTACAGAGGCAAAAGGGAGAGTTTCACTTTGCTGAGGGAAATAGGGTGGTAAGACTCGTGGGGAAGACCCCCACTTACCCTGACACAGAGAGAAGGTGTAAAATAACTTAATGGGAGAGTATTAGGCTGAGATAGCTCCTATGGCCTGGGATCCTACATAGAGAAAATGAACCAAGCTTCACCCGTCACAAGGGACCAGCTGAGTATTAGCTTTGTGATGAGAAATCTTCCACCAGGATAGTTCAAATAATGCAATTGCCCAAATTTTTGCCAATCAAATAATTTCTCTAGTCTGCTTCTACATTCACCCTATAAAACCTTCCCTACAAGCACCTCTAGTGGATCCTCCAATCACTTCCACTTTGGAGCTGCCTGATCCATGAAACTCTGTTTGCTCAAATGCCCTCTTTAAAATTCTAATATATTTAAGTTGATCTATTTTTTTCTTTTTACAAATTGAGATGGGATCTTCCTATGTTGCCCAGGCTGGTCTTGAACTCCTGAGCTCAAGTGATCCTGCCACTTCTGCCTCCTGAGTAGCTGGGACTATAGACATGTGCCTCCACACCATGCTTACATTTATCTTTAAACAAGGGTTTGACCCTTTTTGAAATTTATTTGCGTTAAGGCATGTACCCTAAGTGACATGGCAGGCTCACTTTAGACCGTCGGACACTTCAGCCTCTGGATCACTATTTGCCATTTGTGACCTGTTCTCCTAAGAAATTCAAGTGTAATTCAATTAGTTCACCCTCTGTTGATCAGGGGAGGTTGCTCTGGGTGCAAGTTCAACACAGGCATTCACACTTTCCTACCAACTCCTCTGGAGACTCAACAGGACAAATCTTGCCTTCTGGAGGCCTAGGACAGAGAAAGGCCTCCATCTGGGGCTGAATCACTGAATTTCTTCCCAGGCCTATGCCCTCCCTATGTGACGACACTGATGCTGGGTAGACATTCATCAAAGATATGTGTTCCCTAGCATCTGGTCCCTTCACTGCATATCTCCTGGTCATTTCTGCTGACCCTGTGCTGACCTTGGAAAAACGAAAACTGCTCCCAAGGCGCCTAGACTTTGTGCTGTTTCACAATCACACAGTTTCATCTGGGATAGGAGATGGTAGGAAAATCAGCAGTGATTACGGTTCCTCTCTGAGGGTCTCTAGATAATTTGATCATTGCCTCCCAGGGCTTTATTACCTGGCCAGGCTCCTGGAGAAATGAGAAATATTTCCACTGAGAATAGGATGCACTGCCTGACATGAAATTATTACAAGTTAAATCTCCAACCTGGTTGAGAAGGGCCATGTGCCTTCTGCTCAGACCTGCTGCTCATGGCTTGAGTGCTCATGACAGGTGCACAAGTCTTCCACTCCAAAGCCCAGACCAGGAAAGAGGCAGCTTCACCAATGGAGGGCACCAGACTCTGTGATGGGCCAGGAAGTGGAATGCGGCCTCCTGAGCAGATGCGGTGGCGACAGGGATACTGAGTGGCAGGGAGAGTGAGATCCTTGTTATATAAAGCATTCATCATGGTATTTAAGTGATGACACCTTGAAGTCATGAAATTCACTAAAATCAATCTGTTGTAGATCATCTGTGACTTGTAATTTTGTAATTTGCTTTTTGCTTTTTCTTTCTAGCAAACATTCCTTGTAGCAAGCATGATGGGAACTGAGGGAGATGGTGCCAGCCTAGTAAATGATACAAGTTTCTAGTTGAGCGTTTCCATAAATTTCCATAAATTAGCCACACAAGTCTTTATAAAGGGTCAAAATGCCATCCTCTGACCTGTCTTCTCCTGGCCCTGACTTTTAACCCCATGACTCTTCCACCTGTTTCTTTCCCACAGCTCCTCTATTCCATAACAATTCAACTGGTGTCTGTTTTTCTTTAATCAGAGTCAAGCCCTGTGGAGAGGGCAATAGTAAAGCATGAGAAGGGAGAAGAGCATGAAGGTTGGCTGTATGGTTACAACAACAAGCAAACAAACAAACAAAAACTAACAAATCACATTGCATGCAAGTGAGTCTACTAGGAATTTTTGTTGAATTTACAATATTTTTAGGAAGAAAACAAATAACTATGATTTTTATTTTACAGATAGAAAACCTAAGATGTATAAATTTTTTCCCAAAGTCACACTGTTAAAAACAAATGGAGCAGCATAATATTAGATATCTTTGGAAAGAATGGGGAGAATAAACAAACTGTTCATGGAACTTGAGTCCTCTGACTTCCAGATCAGATTCCCTTACAAATGCTCTTCCTTTTATAAAGTCCTCAGTCTTTATGTGAAAATGGAAATGCACCAGCCTGGGCAACTTAAGATTCCATCTCTACAAATATATATTTTTTAATTAGCCAGGCCTGTTGGTGGCCAGGCTGGTCTTAAACTCCTGAGCTCAAGGGATCCTCCCGCCTCAGCCACCTGAGTAGCTGGGACTACAGACTTGTGCCTCTACCCCCAGCTTACATTTATCTTTAAGGTTTGACCCCTTTCTGAAATTTACTTGAGTTAAGACATGAACTGTAAGTGATATTGCAGCCTCATTTTAGGCCGTCAGACATTTTGGTCTCTGGACCTGTAGTCCCAGCTACTTAGGAGGCTGAGGCGGGACGATCACTGGAGACTGGGAGGCTGAGGTTTTGTGAGCCATGATCATGCCACTACACTCCTGCCTGGCAACAGAGTGAGACCCTGTCTCAAAAGAAGTAGATGCAACTGGAGTCTGAATACACTAATTGCTAATCTGTGCTATATAGGCACGTTAATGATTCATTAATCTTTGAAAATGTCATATACTTCTTTAAGTCAGTTGGTGTCCCAGAAACATGATACTGGTTGCCTAACACCTACAGTTGCCATTCAATATCTTTCTTTCTTTTTTTTTTTCAAAGAAATAGCAGAGATAATGACCTTATCATTTTAGAGAGGGTTTTATTTGCCCATCTGTAAACATTTATATAATACATCATTTGATCATTTGATCTAAAAAAGGTTTGCTAAATGAAAAAGCATGCCATGCTCATGGAATGAAAGGATCAATATCGTTAAAATGGCCATACTGCCCAAAGCAATCTACGATTCATTGCTATTCCTATCAAATTACTACCATCATTTTTCACAGCAGAAACTATTCTAAAATTTACATGGAATCAAAAAAGAGCCCAAATAGCCAAAGCAATCCTAAGCAAAAGAACAAAGCTGGAAGCATTACATTACTTGACTTCAAACTATACTGTAAGCCTACAGTACCCAAAACAGCATGACACTGGTGCTAACAGAGACCAATGGAACAGAATAAAGAGCCCAGAAATAAATCCACACACCTACAGCCATCTGATCTTTGACAAAGTCAACAAAAATAAGCACTGGGGAAAGGACTCCCTATTCAATAAATGGTGCTGGGATAACTGGCCAGCCCTAGGCAGAATGAAACAGGAACCTTACCTTTCACTATATTAGAAAATTAAAACAGATTAAAGATTTAAATGTCAACCTCAAACTATAAGAATTCAAGAAAGCCTGGGAAATACCATTCTGGACATCCACCTTGCAAAAGAATTTATGACTAAGTCCTCAGAAGCAATTGCAACAAAAACAAAAATTGATAATGGGGACCTAACTAAAACTTTCCGTGGCAGAGTAGGGTGTCATGCTGTCTCCCAGGCTGAAGTGCAGTGGCACAATCTCAGTTCACTGCAACCTCCTCCTTCTGGGCTCAAGTGATACGTCCCCCAGAGGTGCACACCATCATACCTGGCTTATTGTTTTTCCTTTCTTTTTTCTTTTCTCGTTTATTCTCAGCTTAGTGGCTGAAGATCAACGCTGCCCCATCGCCTTGGAAGCCTCCTGGACCATCACAGATGCTTTGGGTAACTCTTACAGTGGAGGGTAAGTCCCTCCCCTTCTTAATCAATATGAAAGCTACACACTCCACATTACCTTCTCTTCAAGGGCCTGTTTCCCTTGCCTCCATAAATGTTGTGGGTATTGACGGCCAGGCTTCTAAACCTCTTAAAACTCCAAAACTCTAGTGCCAACTTGGACAACATTCTTTCATGCACTCCTTTTCAGTTATCCCCACCTGCCCAGTTCCCTATTAGGCCAAGACATTTTAACTAAATCATCTGCTTCCCTGACTATTCCTAGGCTACACACACACCTCATTGCTGCCTTTTCCCCTAGTTCAAAGCCTGCTTCACATCCTCCCTTCGTATCCCCCCACCTTAACCCACAAGTATAGGACACCTCTACTCCCTCCTTGGCAACTGATCACGCACCCCTTACCATCTCATTAAAACCTAATCACCCTTACCCCACTCAACGCCAATATCCCATCCTGCAGCACGCTTTAAAAGGATTAAAGCAGTTATCACTCGCCTGCTACAGCATGGGCTTTTAAAACCTATAAACTCTCTTACAATTTCCCCATTTTACCCGTCCAAAAACCGGACAAGTATTACAGATTAGTTCAAGATCTGCGCCGTATCAACCAAATTGTTTTGCCTATCCACCCTGTGATGCCAAACCCATATACTCTCCTATCGTCAATACCTCTCTCCACAACCCATTATTCTGTTGTGGATCTCAAACATACTTTCTTTACTATTCCTTTACACCCTTCATCCCAGCTTCTCTTCGCTTTCACTTGGACTGACCCTGACATCCATCAGGCTCAGCAAATTACCTAGTCTGTACTGCTGCAAGGCCTCACGGACAACCCCCATTACTTCAGTCAAGCCCAAATTTCTGCCTCATCTGTTACCTATCTCGACATAATTATCATAAATACACACTTACTCTCCCTGCTGATCATGTCCGGCTAATCTCCCAAACCCCCCCTTCTACAAAACAACAACTCCTTTACTTCCTAGGCAAGGTTAGTGCAGACAGAATTCTTACCCAAGAGCCGGGACCGCGTCCTGTAGCCTTTCTGTCCAAACGACCTTAATGTTTCAGCCTAGACTTCATGTCTGCCCGCAGCGGCTGCCACGGCTTTAATACTGTTAGAGGCCCTAAAAATCACAAACTATGCTCAACTCTCTACAGTTCTCAGAACTTCCAAAATTTATTTTCTTCCCCCAACCTTTGCTGAAGACAACACTTATGCTGATAAGGTAGCTAAAAAAGCAGCCATCAAAAGGCATCAGATCCCATCCCTCAAAACAATGCTTATGCTGATAAGTGAGCTAAAAAAGGAGCTTCCAACTTCTCACAGCAGTTTTCCTCCTTCACATCGGCCACTCCCACCTACTCCTTCCCTGAAACGTCCACCTATCAATCTCTTCACACACAAGGCAAATCGTTCTTAGACCAAGGAAAATTATCTCCTTCCAACCTCACGGCCCATTCTATTCTGTCGTCATTTCATAACCTCTTCCATGTAGGTTACATGCCGCTAGCCTGTCTCTTAGAACCTCTCATTTCCTTTCCATCATGGAAATCTATTTTCAAGGAGATCACTTCTCAGTGTTCCATCTGCTATTCTACTACCCTTCAGGGATTGTTCAGGCCCCCTCCCTTTCCTACACATCAAGCTCGGGGATTTGCCCCTGCCCAGGACTGGCAAATTGACTTTACTCACATACCCTAAGTCAGAAAACTAAATTATCTCTTAGTCTGGGTAGACACTTTCACGGGATGGGTAGAGGCCTTTCCCACAGAGAAGGTCACCACGGTCATTTCCTCCCTTCTGTCAGATATAATTCCTCAGTTTGGCCTTCCTACCTCTATATAGTTTGATAATGGACCAGCTTTTAATAGTCAAATCACCCAAGCAGTTTCTCAGGCTCTTAGTATTCAGTGAAACCTTTATATCCTTTGCCGTCCCCAATCTTCAGGAAAGGTAGAACAGACTAATAGTCTTTTAAAAACACACCTCACCAAGCTCAGTCACCAACTTAAAAAGGACTAGACAATACTTTTACCACTTTCCTTTCTCAGAATTCAGGCCTGTCCTCGGAATGCTACAGGTTACAGCCCATTTGAGCTCCTGTGTGGACACTCCTTTTTATTAGGTCCCAGTCTCATTCCAGACAGCAGACCAACTTGGACTGCACCCCAAAAAACTTTCATCCCTTCTGTCTTCTGTCTAGCCATACTCCTATTCACCATTTTCAACTACTCATAAATGCCCTGCTTGTGTTTACACTGCTGGTTTACACCGTTTCTCCAAGCCATCACAGCTGATATCTCCTAGTGCTATCCCAAACCGCCACTTTAAATTTCCTCTTAAAGTAAATAAATAACCTTTGCCGGCAAGGCTATGCTGAGCCTCCTTAAGCACTCTCTAATTAGATGTGCTAGGTCCACCCAATTCTTAGTCCTTCAGCGCCTGTTTTTTCTCCTTCTCTTACCTTGTGTCCTCTGTTTAGTTTTTTAATTCATGCAAAACTGCATCCAGGCCACACCAATCATTCAATACGACAAATGTTTCTTCTAACGACCCCACAATATCACCCCTTACCTCAAAATCTTCCTTCAGCTTAATCTCTCCACTCTAGGTTCCCACGCCGCCCCTAATCCCGCTTGGAGGAGCCCTGAGGAACATCGCCCATTCTCTCTCCATACCCCCCCAAAAATATTTGCGCCCCAACACGTCACACTATTTTATTTATTTTTCTTATAATATAAGAAGGCAGGAATGTCAGGCCTCTGAGCCCAAGCCAAGCCATCACATCCCCTATGACTTGCATGTGTACGCCCAGATGGCCTGAAGTAACTGAAGAATCACAAAAGAAGTGCAAATGCCCTGCCTCTCCTTAACCCATGACATTCCACCACAAAAGAAGTGAAAATAGCTGGTCGTTGCCTTAAGCGATGATATTATCTTGTGAAATTCCTTTTCCTGGCTCATCCTGGCTCAAAAAGCTCCCCCACTGAGCATCTTATAACCCCCACTCCTTCCCGCCAGAGAACAACCCCCCTTTGACTGCAATTTTCCTTTACCTACCCAAATCTTATAAAACGGCCCCACTCTTATCTCCCTTCGCTGACTGTCTTTTCCGACTCAGCCCGCCTGCACCCAGGTGAAATAAACAGCCATGTTGCTCACACAAAGCCTGTTTGGTGGTCTCTTCACATGGACAAGCATGACAGCCACCTTCGTCAATGATCTTAGCCAGATCTTCTGGATAACTTACGGCAGCTTCTACATCAGACTTCCAGCTTCATCTTGCACTATTATATCATAGAGATGGCTTCCTTCCTTAAACCTCATGAACCAACCTACGCTGATTTCAGACTTTCCTTCTGCAGCTTCCTCATCTCTCTGGGCCTTCATAAAATTGAAGAGAATTAGGGCCTTGCTAAGGCTTAGGCGTTGGCTTAAGGGAAAGTTGTGGTTGGCTTGATCTTCTATCCAGGCCACTTCAACTTTCTCCATACCAAGCAATAAGGCTTTGTTTTCTTTATTTAAATATTATAGAATTGGTTTATTATAAAGGTGATTCAAGAATATCCAGTTAAAACCTTATCCAATGCTACCCAATACAACCAAGAGGCAGTTAAGCACTTTTACATTAGGAACAAGTATATAAAACAAGAGACTACATCAAGCCTATGATTCAAACTCAAAAAGAGAAAGGTCTCTTAGGTCTCCTACAGGTCAATACAGAGGTTATCGCAAGATCAAAGCACTGTCCCAGGTGTCACAGTACTGTTACAACACTGAGGTATAACTGAGCAAATTATAGTTGAAGGAAATGAAGATCTCCATATTCTTGTTTTGTGGATGTACTTAAGTGTTTGAAATTTCAGGAACAGCTGCCTTTAATGACAGCAAGATGTAAGACGAGTGTTTATTAAAGAGAAGGAAGCTTATAAAGTTCTCTATCAAGATCCTCCTAAATCTTCACAGAACCTCAACCTTTCCACCCTCCCCCTGGAAGCTAGAGCTACTCTGCTGGTATATAAGATGCCATCTTAATTTGTGGCTTACTGGAAAATTACAGGCACTCCTTCCAAGCAGCTTGATCTTCTGCACATAAAAAAAAAAATTCCAGCTGTGGAAGATGGCTTATACCTCCGAACACTTTGTGAGGCTGAAGCAGTAGGGTCACCTGAGGTCAGGAGTTCGAGACCAGCCTGGCCAACATGGCAAAACCCTGTCTCTACTAAAAATAGAAAAATTAGCTAGGCATAGTGGCTCAGGCCTGTAAACCCCACTACTTGAGGATTCTCCTGAGACAGGAGAATCACTTGAACCCAGGAGGTGGAGGTTGCAGTGAGATGAGATCATGCCACTGCACTCCAACCTGGGTGACAGCATGAGACTGTGTCACAAAATGAAAAAATCCCAACAACATGCTATATAATTCATTTACGCAATTTTGCATTCTAGGTAGAATTTCATTATAACTCTAAAACTCCATCTGCACAGTAGCCATTTCCCCAATAAGACTTAATTCAAGATTTAATCTTTCTGCTGTTTTCTGAATAAAAGCCTTAGAGTCAATTATTATGAGTGATCAACCTATGAACTATTTTATATAACATAGTGACTGCATTTCTTTAGCACTGAAAGTACTTAAAATAAAACTTCTTACTTCCAACTTTTGCACTCCTCCAAAATGAAAGGCCAAAATATGTAGATTTTGTAATTCAGGGAAAAATTTTAACTTCCCAAGTTGAGGTTTTTCAGAGCAACTTTTACCAGGAAAAGAGATTTTGTCTATAAAAATCCATTGAAAACAAGGGCTTTTTCTGGAAACATTGGAAGACCCTTAAAACATAAAGGTGCTAGATGGTACCATTTAGACTCACAACCAAATGTTACTTTAGAGCTTACATTAAAGAGTTAATTCCTGCTCACTTTTTTTCCTTAAAAAATACTCTTTGGAAACCATTATTACTCCTGTAGACACATACTCTAGTTATATCATCTCTTCTTGTAAAAATAAAGGTATAATCATGATTATGTCTATTTCTTTGTGAAATTCAACTACCAATATACATTTATTAATCTGATCACTTTTCCACTAACTCATAATCTTAGTTGTCTCTCCAGAGTCAATTTTCATTCCCTCTTTATTTATTTTTTCATTTTTGAGATGGAGTCTCCTCCATCACCAGGCTGGAGCACAGTGGCATGATCTTGGCTCACTGCAACTCCGCCCTCCAGTTCATGCAATTCTCTGCCCTAGCCTATGGAGTACCTTGGTCTACAGGCAGCCACAAACACACCCGGCTAATTTTTGCATTTGTAGTAGAGATGGGGTTTCACCATCTTGGCCAGGCTGGTCTTGAACTCCTGACCTCATGATCCAGCCGCCTTGACATCCTAAAGTACTGGGATTACAGCTGTGAGCTACCGCGTCTGGCCTCCGGGGTCATTTTCAGCATATAGAAGTAGGAGTAAGTCTTATAGGTAAGAACAATCTTGAAGGCAATTTTTAAATCTAGTCTTTAATGTGTTCAACACAAATGAGAACTTCAGAACTACAAACTAAGATTTACTTCAAAACTAAGGCAAAGGTAAACTTCCAGAGCTAAATGAAGATAAACTACTATAAGACTGATTTCTGTCATACACATTATGAATGTACTCAGTGATTTCCAACCAAGACTTAAAAATTAGTACAAAGGAGTCCAAGGGGGAGAAGAAAGCCACTTCTGGTTTGCTCTTTTCCAATTCATTAGATAATATCTCTTGTATGCCCAGAGGGCATGGAGTACTCCTCTAGGCACTAGCCATAGTGATTAGCGATTTGTTTTCTTATCATGTATGTTTTCACTGGAGTAACATCTCTAATTTCCTTGGAGAACTTTTTCTTTCCATTTACAACTTGGCTCACTTTGGCACAAGAAATATAGCTTTCAGCCTGTCTCAGATTTCAACATGGCCTTCCTTATTAAGCCTAATCATTTCTTGGTTTGGACTGAAAGTGAAAGACATGTATCTTCCTTTTATTTGAACCCTAAGAGGCCATTGGAGGATTATTCATTGGTATAATTTTGATATTGTTGAGTCTCAAGGAATAGGGAGGGCCGAGGAGAGAGAGAGATGGAGAAACGGCTGGTCAGGGGAGCAGTCAGAACACACATAATGTTTATCAATTAATTTTGCCATCATATAGGGGCCTGGCCTGGTTCAACATACTTACAACAGTTATATCAAAGATCACCTATCACAGATCACTGTAACAGAGATAATAGTAACGGAAAAGTTTAATGTATTGTAAGAATTACCAAATGTGACAGAGTCACAAAGTGAGCACATGATGATAGAAACGTGGGACAGATAGACGCTCCACGCATGATTGCCAAACCTTCAATTTGTGAAAAACACAATATCAGCAAGTGTAATAACATGAGGTATGCCTGCACTCAAAAGAATAAAGGGAAATCTGGGAAATGGAAGGGCCAGTCCATTCCCAGTACAGCAATGTCATCAGCACAATCCCGCTGGAGTCCTTCATCAACAAAGGCAAAAAGTATCCTCCACACATTTATATTATAACCTAAACTCCCGTTAAAGAGGTTTGGGAGATTTTTAAGGGGCTGACCCCTTTGTTCATTCCTCTATTTTAATTTTAATTCTTTCTTTTTCTTTTTTGAGACGGAGTTTTGCTCTTGTTGCCCAGGCATGATCTTGACTCACTGCAACCTCCGCCTCCCAGGTTCAAGTGATTCTCCTGCCTCAGCCTCCTGAGTAGCTGGGACTACAGGTGCGGGCCACCATGCGTGGCTAATTTTGTATTTTTAGTAGAGACAGGGTTTCACCATGTTTGTCAGGCTGGTCTTGAAGTCCTGACCTCAGGTGCTCTACCCGCCTCGGCCTCCTGAAGCGCTGGGATTACAGACATGAGCCACCATGCCTGGCCTCTAAATTTGTGTTATGGAGACTCATTTTCATGGTGAAAATATCTGAATTGAATGTGGCCTGCTGGGAGTCGGGATGGAGGAAGCTACTTATGGAAAATGAAGAAGAAAGGGAAACACAACAGAAGTAAGAAAGTGTCATCAATGTTTACATCAAAGACTCCATGAAAAAGAAAAGTACAAATAACCTGTTTTCATAGCTGACCATTGGACTGTGGACGGCACCTGCATCTACCAGGTTCTTCTTGATAGTCCCAATTTAAAATTTTTGACCTGATATTCATGAACACAGTGCTACTGGTTAGATCTTTGTCCAGGTGTTTGTTTGTTTGTTTGAGATGGGTGCTCACTCTGCCGCCCAGGCTGGTGTGCAATAACACAATCTCGGCTCACTGCAAGCTCTGCCTCCCGGGTTCACACCATTCTGCTGACTCAGCCTCCTAAGGAGCTGGGACTACAGGTGCCCGCCACCATGCCTGGCTAATTTTTTGTATTTTTAGTAGAGACGGGGTTTCACAAAGTTAGCCAGGATGGTTTTGATCTCCTGACTTCATGATCCACCCGCCTTGGCCTCCCAAGTGCTGGGATTACAGGCCTGAGCCACCGTGCCTGGCCACCTTTGTCCAGGTTTAAGCTTTAGAAAAAAGGTCTTCATGCAGTGGGAGGCCTGATTAGGGTTATGATTCTGTTCTGGGGCATCTCCACTTCTGACCCGGATGTAAACTTGGCATTTACTATTGACCTCCACACTTGAACAGCTAAGGATGGGCTGAGCACAGAGGCTCACATCTCTAACTCCAGCACTTTGGGAGGCCAAGGCACGAGGATCGCTTGAGGTCAGGAGTTCAAGACCAGGCTGGTCAACATAGTGAGACATTGTCTCTGAAAAAGCAAACAAACAAAACCGAGGATGGGTGGGTGGCAGGTAGCAGATCAACCTGGAAAACCATTAATCTCAGAGCTGACAGGACCCTTAGACCTGCCCCCAATTAACAGATGAGACTCTGCCTTGGGATCATAGCCTAAGATAATGTATTGAGCTTTTCTAGAGATTTGAAAATAATCAATCCTAAAACCCCAAGCATACTGCTACTGTTTGCTACTTAATAATGTTTTCGAATCTGGGTGGTGGCTCATACCTGTAATCCCAGCGCTTTGGGAGGTTGAGGCGACTAGATCACCTGAGGTCAGGAGTTCAAGACCAGCTTGACTAACATGGTGAAACCCTGTCTCTACTGAAAATACACACAATTAGTCAGCCCTTGTGGTATGTTTCGATAATCCCAGCTTCTTAGGAGGCTGAGGCAGGAGAACCATTTGAACCTATGAGGCAGAGGTTGCAGTGAGCTGAGATTGCACCATTGCACTCCAGCTGGGCCACAAGAGTCAAATTCTCTCTCAAAAATAATAATGATAATAATAATGGTTTCTACAACCAAGGGGTTACTTTGTACTGCAAACTGGTGTGAAGGAATCCACCATGTATCAACTTTTGGAATGATGACACTTATTTCTAGATCTTGGAGGTGGGAATGCTTGTTGATCATCTTCTTTGTTCCTTGCTATATTGATTGATTTTTTTTTTAAACTAGCATTTTTGTAACAATAAAGTCATAGAAATAAGTAACTAAAATAAAGTAAAATAATCTAAAAAGGCCAGGCACGGTGGCTCATGCCTGTAATCCCAGCACTTTGGGAGGCCGAGACGGGCGGATCACGAGGTCAGGAGATCGAGACCATCCTGGCTAACACAGTGAAACCCCGTCTCTACTAAAAAATACAAAAAACTAGCCGGGCATAGTGGCAGGCGCCTGTAGTCCCAGCTACTCGGGAGGCTGAGGCAGGAGAATGGCGTGAACCCGGGAGGCGGAGCTTGCAGTGAGCTGAGATCCAGCCACTGCACTCCAGCCTGGGCGACACAGCGAGACTCCGTCTCAAAAAAAAAAAAAAAAAAAAGAGAAATATTTTATTCAGTGGTTGTTATGATGCAAAAGAAAAGAAGAAGGAAATTTATTAAACCTTTACATATAAGTTATGTTAGTAAATAAAGTCAATTTTCTTCTGGTTGACTAAAAAACTATACTCTACATATTATGCCTTCTGGAAATGTTAAATATTTTGAAGCAAAGCAACTCATTATTGGTAAGACAACCATTAAAACTGCAGAATTGTAGAGGTTACGGGTTATATGTACAAGAAAATTTCATAGCAATAATCTTTTAAGACTATGTGAAAAGTCTCCACAGTGAAGCAGAAATCAGAAGAGGCTCATAGACAGAAGAGACTTGCCTTGTCTCAGATGAGACTTTGGACAGCAGACATTTGGGTTAATGGTGAAATGAGTTAAGACTTTGGGGGGAGTTGGGAAGGCATGATAGGTTTGGAAATGTGAGGACATGAGATTTGGAGGGGCCAGGAGCAGAATAATATGGTTTGGCTATGTCCCTGCCCACATCTCAACTTGAATTTTGTTTTGTTTTGTTTTTGTTGTTTTGTTTTGTTTTTTTTTTTGAGGCAGAGTCTCGCTCTGTCGCCAGGACTGGAGTGCAGTGGCCAGATCTCAGCTCACTGCAAGCTCCGCCTCCCGGGTTCACGCCATTCTCCTGCCTCAGCCTCCCGAGTAGCTGAGACTACAGGCGCCCGCCACCTCGCCCGGCTAGTTTTTGTATTTTTAGTAGAGACGGGGTTTCACCGTGTTAGCCAGGATGGTCTCGATCTCCTGACCTCGTGATCCGCCCGTCTCGGCCTCCCAAAGTGCTGGGATTACAGGCTTGAGCCACCGCGCCCGGCCTCAACTTGAATTGTATAGCTCAGAATTCCCACGTGTTAGGGGAGGGACCCAGGGGGAGGTAGTTGAATCCCTAAGGTCTCTGAAATGAGAGCAGAATTAAGAATACTGTGTATGCTCTCAGTTCACCAACTTATCAAAAGTAGCTTTATGATTCAGGAGGATGTCTGTTCTTTTGCAATTAGAAGAAAAGAAAGAATATTTTATATTTCAACTCTTTGGATTTTCTTCACTAACAGTATTTCCAAGGCTAAGTAAGGGAGTTGCAAGTAGCACCAAGAGAAAAAAGCAGGCTTGAGCAGCTTTTTTTAAATGGTCTTAAAATATGCAAAATGGAGCCAGGTGTGGTGGCTCACTCTTGTGATCCCAGCAATTTGGGAGCCTGAGGTGGGAGGATTGCTTGAGGCCAAAAGTTTAGAGACCAGCCTGGGCAGCATAGCAAGATCCCCATCGTTACAAAAAAAAAAAAATGTTTTTAAAAATTAGATGGATGTAGTGGTGCATGCCTTCGAGTCCTAGTTTCTTGGTAGACTGAGGTAGGAGGAGCTCTTGAGCCCAGGAGTTCAAGTCTGCAGTGAGCTATGACTGCACCACTGTCCTCAAGCCTGGGCAACAAAGTGAGACCCTCTCTCCATATATATAAGTATATAAATAAATAAATATAAATAAATAAATATAAAAATAAATATATTTATAAATATACATAAATAAATATATAATTATAAGTAAATACATATAAATAAATATATATTCATAAACAAATAAATATATATTTATAAATAAATAAATACTTATAAATAAATACATATAAATAAATATATACTTATAAATAAATGCATATAAATAAATATTATAAATAAATAAATATATTTATAAATAAATATATAAATATATATTGCATAAATATATAATATATCTATATACCCACATGGAAAAGGGAAGGAGCCAAATTATCAAAGAAGTTATTGGAGAAGAAGATGTATTTGTCCTGCCAAATATCAGAACTTTTATAAAACTACAGCAATTAAGACAGTGTGGTCTTCACTGATTAACTGACTAATGAAAGAGAATAGAGCGCTCCCAAATAAATCTCCACAAATTTAATCTTTGATATGTGATGTAGATCACACAGCAGATCACCAAGGAAAGAAAGAACTTTTCAATAAATAGAATTAAAAAATAGCGGTTAGCCGGGCGCGGTGGCTCAAGCCTGTATTCCCAGCACTTTGGGAGGCTGAGACGGGCGGATCACGACGTCAGGAGATCGAGACCATCCTGGCGAACACGGTGAAACCCCGTCTCTACTAAAAACTACAAAAAACTAGCCGGGCGAGGTGTCGGCGCCTGTAGTCCCAGCTACCCGGGAGGCTGAGGCAGGAGAATGGCGTGAACCCGGGAGGCGGAGCTTGCAGTGAGCTGAGATCCAGCCACTGCACTCCAGCCTGGGTGACAGAGCGAGACTCCGTCTCAAAAAAAAAAAAAAGAAAAAAAAATAGCGGTTATTGCTATAGAAAACAAAATGTAATTATATTTCTACTGTGCTCTATATACAAACATTAAATTCCAGATGGACCAGACTGACATGTCAGAAACAAAACTTTAAAACTTTTAGTAGAGAATGTAAGTGAATGAGACTCAAAAAGCCATTTAACTATTAAAAAAGAATAGACATTTTGACTATCACAAAAGTAAGAACTTTTTATATCAAAAAGTGGAAAGATGGGCTGGACATGGTATCTCAAGCCTGTAATCCCAAACACCTGAGGTCAGGAGTTTGAGACCAGGCTGATCAACATGGTAAACCCAGTCTCTAGTAAAATTACAAGAAATTAGCGGGGCAGGCCGGGCGCGGTGGCTCAAGCCTGTAATCTCAGCACTTTGGGAGGCCGAGTCGGGCGGATCACGAGGTCAGGAGATCGAGACCATCCTGGCGAACACTGTGAAACCCCGTCTCTACTAAAAAATACAAAAAACTAGCCGGGCGAGGTGGCAGGCGTCTGTAGTCCCAGCTACTCGGGAGGCTGAGGCAAGAGAATGGCGTGAACCCGGGAGGCGGAGCTTGCAGTGAGCTGAGATCCGGCCACTGCACTCCAGCTCCGGCGACAGAGCAAGACTCCGTCTCAAAAAAAAAAAAAAAAAAAAAGAAATTAGCGGGGCATTGGTGGCAGACACTTGGAATTCCAGCTACTTGGGAAGCTCAGACATGAGAATCATCTGAATCCGGGAGGTGTAGGTTGCAGTGAGCCACTGCACTCCAGCCCAAATGACAGAGCGAGACTGTCTCAAAAAAAAATTTTAAATTAAAAAATAAAAGTTAAAAATTGAAAAGATAAACTATAAACTAGAGGAAGATATTTGCAGTACCTAAAACCTATGAAAGATTAATATCATATCGACAAGTATAAGGAGCTCCTATGAATTAATTTTGAAAATAGCAACCCAACAGAAAATTGGGAAAAGACATTAACAGGGATTTCACAAAAGAGAAAGTCCCCAAAACATAAAAATTTTCTCACCCTCATTAGTAATCAGGAAAATGCACAAGATACTACATATCTATTCTCTCCAAAAATATCAAGAAGCTTGAAAATACCAAATGTACTAGTCCACATTCACACTGCTGATAAAGACATACGTGAGATGGGGAAGAAAAAGAGGTTTAATTGGATTAAGGGTTCCACATGGCTGAGGAGGTCTCAGAGTTATGGTGGTGGATGAACAGCTCTTCTTACATGGCAGTGGGAAGAGAATATGAGAAGGAAGCAAAAGACAGAAACCTTGAAAAATCCATCAGACCTTGTGAGACTTATTCATTATCACAACAATAGCATGGGAATCTCTGGCCCCAGGGATTCAACTACCTTCCCCTGGGTCCCTCCTCCAACACGTGGGAATTCTGAGTGATACAACTCAAGTTGAGATGTGGGTGGGGACATGGCCCAACCATATTATTCTGCTCCTGGCCTCTCCAAATCTCATGTCCTTACATTTCAAAACTTATCATGCCTTCCCAACAGTCTCCCAAAGTCTTCACTCATTTCAGCATTAACTCAATGTCTGCTGTCCAAAGTCTCATCTGAGACAAGGCAAGTCTCTTCTGCCTATGGGCCTGTAAAATCCAAAGCCCATAAAATCCAAAGCTAGTTACTTCCTGGATACAATGAGGGTACAGGTAATTGAGTAAATACAGCTGTTCCAAATGGGAGTAATTGGCCAAAACAAAGGGGTTACAGGCCCCATGCAAGTCAGAAATCCAGCAAGATAGCCAAATTTTAAAGATCCAAAATGATCTCCTTTGACTCCATGTTTCACATCAAGGTCATGCTGATGCAAGAGGTGGGCTCCCACGGTCTTGGATTGTTCTGCCCCCGTGGCTTTGCAGGGTATATCCCACCTCCTGGCTGTTTTTATGGGCTGATGGTGAGTGTTTGCAGCTTTTCCAGTCTCACTGTGCAAGCTGTCAGGCCCAATACAGACCTTAGAATGAATTAAGGGTGTAATTGATCAGTTAACTTCAGGACTTGTTATTTCAAAGAGATACATAAAATGAATAGCTAGAAAGGCAAAAAGAAGAAAAACACACAACTTTACACACAAGAAAAAGGATTTAATCACAGATGCAAAAAATGTATAAGAGAATACTTTTGCAATCTTATGTTTACTTATTTTAAAGTAAGCTCTTTATTTGCTTGGAGAATATGAACTCCTACAGGTGTTTCTTTCTTTCTTTCTTTTCCCTTTTTTTTTTTTGTTTTTTTTGAGACGGAGTCTTGCTGTGTCTCCCAGGCTGGAGTGCAGTGGCGCAATCTCGGCTCACTGTAATCTCCACCTCCTGGGTTCAAACGATTCTCGTGCCTCAGCCTCCCTGAGTAGCTGGAATTACAGGCACCTACCACCATGCCCAGCTAATTTTTGTATTTTTAGTAAAGATGGAGTTTCACCATGTTGGCCAGGCTGTGTTCGAACTCTTGACCTCAGGTGATCCTCCCGCCGCTGCCTCCCAAACTGCCAAGATTACAGGCATGAGCCACTGTGCCTGGCCTACTACAGGTTTTTCAAAAATAGGTAGGAAGCATGAGGGGACCAGAAACACTGAAAAACTTGGATAACTTTTCAAGGAACAATACTCCCCAAAGTAGCCAGGCCCATATGGTGTTATGGGGAACACTTTCAAAGCTTCAAACAACAGATAATTCTTCTGCTACTTAAGTATTTCAGAGCACAGAAACAAAATGAAAGCATCCAAACTCACTTTATGAAATGGTCTTAACTCTGTTATCAAACCCGATGAAGATGGCACAAATGCCAAAACAACAAACCAATATCGCCTACAAGAATAGATACAAAAATTATTAATAAAATGTTAGTAAATAAAAGTCCAACAGTATATGTGTTGCCCAGATTCTTACTAATCAAGATAACACTGGAAATCTATAAATGTGTTTCAAAAATAGGATCAGACTGTTGTTAGGACAATATGTTCTTTCTTTTTTTTTTTTTTTTGAGACAGAGTCTCGCTCTGCCGCCCAGGCTGGAGTGCTGTGGCCAGATCTCAGCTCACTGCAAGCTCTGCCTCCCGGGTTCATGCCATTCTCCTGCCTCAGCCTCCCGAGTAGCTGAGACTACAGGCGCCCACCACCTCGCCCGGCTAATTTTTTTGTATTTTTTAGTAGAGACGGGGTTTCACCGTGTTAGCCAGGATGGTCTCGATCTCCTGACCTCCTGATCCGCCCGACTCGGCCTCCCAAAGTGCTGGGATTACAGGCTTGAGCTACCAAGCCCGGCCATTGTGTTCTTTCTTATCTTATGTTATTCTAAATATCTCTGTGATCAACATGTTAATGGTTAAAACTTTTTGCATATCTTTACTTAAGATCAACATTAGGCCGGGCGCGGTGGCTCAAGCCTGTAATCCCAGCACTTTGGGAGGCCGAGGCGGGCGGATCACAAGGTCAGGAGATCGAGACCATCCTGGCTAACACGGTGAAACCCCATCTCTACTAAAAAGTACAAAAAACTAGCTGGGCGAGGTGGCGGGCGCCTGTAGTCCCAGCTACTCGGGAGGCTGAGGCAGGAGAATGGCGTGAACCCGGGAGGCGGAGATTGCAGTGAGCTGAGATCCGGCCACTGCACTCCAGCTTGGGCGACAGAGCGAGACTCCGTCTCAAAAAAAAAAAAAAAAAAAAAAGATCAACATTAAATAATCAGAATGTCTGCATTGAAGTGTGTCATGTTTTAAAACTTTTTATATGTATTGCCAAATTATCCTGTAGATAAAAAATGGAAATTTTCGCCATCCCAACTACAGCGTGTAAATATGCCATTTTCCCCATATCCTAACCTATGCTGAGTATTACCGCTCTTAATAATCTCTGAGATGAACGATGAGAATAGCATATTATGCTGTTTTAATTTGCACGTGTTTTTACCACATTAAACTTTTCTCACATATTCATGCCGTTAGTATTTCTTCTTTGGTTAATTAATTCTCTATGACCTTAGCCCATTTTTCTATTGTAGGTCTACATTTTCTTATCAATTTAAAAGATTTTTAGCCGGCACGGTGGCTCAAGCCTGTATAACAGCACTTTGGGAGGCCGAGACGGGTGGATCACGAGGTCAGAGATCGAACCATCCTGGCTAACACGGTGAAACCCCGTCTATACTAAAAAATACAAAATTGCCGGGCGACATGTGCGCCTGTAGTCCCAGCTACTCAGGAGGCTGAGGCAGGAGAATGGCGTAAACCCGGGAGGCGGAGCTTGCAGTGAGCCGAGATCGGCCACTGCACTCCAGCCTGGGTACAGAGCGAGACTCCGTCTCAAAAAAAAAAAAAAAAAAAAATTTTTAGTCATATTAACTATACTAATGCTATTGTATCTTATGGCAAATGTTTTCTCTAGTTTGGTCTTTCCTTTTCAACATCTCTAATGTTGATTTTCATCTTCCAGGAATTCTACTTTTTTTTTTTTTTTAGATGGAGTTTCACCCTTGTTGCCCAGATTGGAGTGCAATAGCACAATCTCGGCTCACTGCAACCTCCATCTCCCAGGCTCAAGCGATTATCCTGCCTCAGCCTCCCAAGTAGTTGGGATTACAGGCATGAGCCACCACACCTGGTCAATTTTGTATTTTTAGTAAAGACGGGGTTTCAACATGTTGGTCAGGCTGCTTTTGAACTGCTGACCTCAGGTGATCCACCCACCTCAGCCTCCTGAAGTGCTGGGATTACAGGTGTGAGCCGCCGTGCCCAGCCAGAATTCTACATTTTTGATGTGGTCAGATCCATCAATCTTTTCCTTTATGTTTTATGCCTTTGGTTTAATGCCTAAAAGTCTCCCTTATCCCCAAAGGATAGAAATATTTAACTACCTTTTTATCTAAAACATTTATGTGTTAATTTTCTTTATTTTTAGTAAATTTTACATTCAACTTCTGCTAACAAAATGTTAACAAAACCCGTAGTTTTGACTCATTTCTCCCTCCAATATCCATTTGAAATAATTCATCAAACATAATAGAGCAATTCTGTGTCACTCATGGAAATTAGAGAAAGGTCTCTTTCACAATCCTGTCAAAAATGGTACAGGAGATTTCTGAGTAAGGAAATCCTGGCCAGGTAGATTTACTATGTGTAGTAACTTTTGGGAGAAATTAAACTGAGATCTGCACCATTTCTGACCTGATGCCTTTCTGTCCAACTCAGCTACCAAGTCTTAAGTAACCAGACCTCTCTATGTGAGACTGACAAACAGAAAAAAGACTTAGTATTTCAATATAATAGTGATGAGAATGAAGAAGATAATAATAATAAACTATAGAGCCAAGTACTACTGTAAGTGCTATAACATACATTATCCTATTTTATCCTTAGAAGAACTCTACGATGAGGGTTTGACTATACCTATCAAATAAACCAAGCTCAGAGGGTTTAGCTTAACTGCCATTCAAGGGTCAGAACTAGGATTCAAACCCGAGTTTTTCTAGTTCAAATGCCTGTGCTTTTATCATAGACTATTACCTCCATAAAACAGGGAGACTAATCTGAGAATCCAGAGAAAATAGCTTCTAGTGAAAGTTATGCAAGAAGTAAGGGAAATATATTTTTTCACTCTAATTTGTATTCTTGGTGAGACCTGAGAGAAAGCTGCTTTAACATAACCAGAGTTGGCTGCCATGAAGAAGAGCCACATTACACAAGAAAGAGTTCTTGAATAAGAAACACATGACTTCCAAACTAATGAAACTCCACGGAGGCAGGAAATAGCAGATCTGGCACTGCCCAAAATGGAATTACTGTATTAGGAGCTGGGCTGGAAGAATGATCCCAAAATTCAGCGGGGAACAGTAGGTAATGCAATGAAATGGTGAGGAAAAAGAAAATAGATGTGGAATCTTTTTTCAAAATATTCAAACAAATTTGTAATAGAATTTGCAGAGCAGATGATGAAGAAGAAATAAGCATAAAAAATACTAAAAAAGGCCAGGCACGGTAGCTCATGCCTGGAATCCCAGCACTTTGTGAGGCCGAGGTGGGCAGATCACCTGAGGTTGGAAGTTCGAGACCAGCCTGACCAAGAGGGAGAAACCCCTGTCTCTACTAAAAATACGAAATTATCTGGGCATGGTGGCACATGCCTATAATCCCAGCTACTTCGCAGGCGGAAATCGTGGAGAGCCGAGATCCGGCTATTGCACTACAGCCTGGGCAGTAACACTGAAACTCTGTCTCAAAAAACAAAACAGAGAAACAAACAAAAAAATTTTTGCAGAGCTGAAGAAAGGTTCAAGTCAAAATTAAAATTTTTCACTAAGGGCTAGAAAATATTACTGCACAAGAAAAACAAAATTCCTAGACATATCTTGGTTAAATTTCTGAATTTTGAAGACACACACACACACCAGAAAAAAAGAAGTTTGTCTCCAAAAAGAGAAGCTAGTTTGCCTCATGCTCACATCTGCAATGCTCAATGCCAATAAAATTTGGATCAAGATTACAGGGCACCCACGAAAATAGGTCATAACTCAAATACAACTCAAAAGTCTACATCTGGCCTAACATTCACAAACGAGGGCAAAAGGAAGTCAACAGGCAATGACTGAAAAGGTTTATCAACTACTCATTTTTTTCTGGAAAAAAAAACCCCTCAAAACTTACTGTTTTTCAAAAGAAATAATCAAAATATAAAACAGGAGAAAAAGTTCTTCATGATCTTGTGGTAGGCAATGATTTCTTAAACCAGACACCAAATATTCTAATCTTAAAGGAAATAGTGGCAAATTGGACTACTTAACAGTTAAGAACTTTGGTTCTTAATGGTTCATCTGATGATACCATTAATAGAACTAAAAAGGCCAAGCCCCATGGCACATGTCTGTCATCCTAGCACTTTGAAAGGCTGAGGCAGGAAGATCACTTGAGCTCAAGAGGTCAAGACTAGCCTGGGCAACTCCAAAACTCCATTTCTACAAAAAAAAAAAAAAAAAAAAAAATCAACAATTACCCAGACCTGGTGGCAGGGCCTGTAGTCTCAGCTACTCTGCAAGCTGAGGTGGGAGCATCACTTGAGCTTGGGAGGGTGGAGGCTGAATTGAGTGGAGACTGTGCCACTGAACTCCAGCCTTGGGAACAGAGTGAGGCCCCGTCTTAAAAAATAAAAAACAGAATGAAAAAGAAATCATCAGAGTGGGACAAATTATTTGCAATACATTCAACCTTCTAAAACAGAGAGAGAGAGAACTCAACTCCAAAATATATAAAGAATCCGGATGGGCATGGTGGCTCACACCTGTAATCTTGGCAATTTGGGAAGCCGAGGCGGACAGATCACTTCAGCCCAGGAGTTCAAGACCAGCCTAGGCAACATCTCTACTAAAAAACCACAAAAATTAGCCAGACCTGGTGGCGCATGCCTATAGTCCGAGCTACCCGGGAGGCTGAGGTAGGAGAATCACCTGAGCCCATGGAGTCAAAGCTGCAGTAAGCCGACATCAGGCCACTACACTCCAACCTGGGCAACAGAGAAACAGTGCGAGACCCTATCTCAAAGAAAAATAGATGATTGATAGATAGATAGATAGATAGATAGATGTGTGTGTATATATATGTGTATACATGTGTGCGTGTATGTGTGGGTGTGTGTGCGTGTGTGTGTATGTGTGTACATAGAGAGAGAGACTCCAGGGCTGGGAGCGGTGGCTCACGCCTGTAATCCCAGCCCTTTGGGAGGCCGAGGCTGGTGGATCGCCTGAGGTCAGGAGTTCAAGAACAGCCTGGCCAACATGGTAAAACCCCCGTCTCTACTAAAAATACAAAAAAATTTAGCCAGGTATTCTGGTGGGTGCCTGTAATCTCGGCTACTTGGGAGGTTGAGGCAGGAGAATCACTTGAACCCGGGAAATGAGGTTGCCGTGAGCCAAGATTGTGCCACTGCACTCCAGCCCAGGTGACAGAACAAGACTCCATCTCACAAAAGGAAAAAAAAAAAAGAGAAGAATCCTATACATCAATGGGAAAAAGGAAGAAACCTTCAGGATAAATTGACAAGAGATCAACAGATTTGAATAGTCACTATCCAGGCCGGGTGCGGTGGCTCAAGCCTGTAATCCCAGCACTTTGGGAGGTTGAGACGGGCGGATCACGAGGTCAGGAGATCGAGACCATCCTGGCTAACACGGTGAAACCCCGTCTCCACTAAAAAATAGAAAAAACTAGCCGGGCGAGGTGGCGGGCGTCTGTGGTCCCAGCTCCTCGGGAGGCTGAGGCAGGAACCCGGGAGGCGGAGCTTGCAGTGAGCCGAGATCGCGCCACTGCACTCCAGCCTGGGCGACAGAGCGAGATTCTGTCTCAAAGCAAAACAAAACAAAAAAGATGAATAGAAATTTGTCAGAATAGTAGAGGACAACATTTCAGATATAAAGAACGGAGTGTACACTGATGAAGGGGTAAAGAGAAAGTCATATTGGAAATTATTAGTACTAAATAACAGGCTTAGTGTGTTGTTACAAAGGTACTATTATAAAGTGAAGGAAAATATACAGTATTACTTTATCTGTTTCTTTTGGATTTTTAATTTTTTTTGTTTCTGGTGGTTTTGTTCACTGATGTTGGGTGGATGAAATTGTGAGTGAATCTATGAGATGAATGTATGGCTTGACTCTAGTGACATCTAGTGTCTTGCCAAGTGGTTTGTTGAAGTTTTGGAGAATTAGAAGTATTTTTTAAAGAAGATTAACCTTTAAATTCTCATTTTATAAAAGAACAATATGTTTTTTTGTTCATGTTTATAAAGGCTATAGCTTTTACCTAACTGTTCTAAGTAGTTCATTTTAATGAAATGTACGGCTTTTTGAGCGGAACAAGACTAAAAATGACATCAGAGCAAGACAGGCTTCAAGGATGTGAAAACAACCACCTACAGGTATGTAAAAATTTAATTTCAAATTTCTGGTTTTCTTTGCTTTGGTAACATGGCATACTTCAAATTAAATTACCCGTGGACTGTCCTTTAAGAATCAGTTGATTATAATTTAATATTTAATTTGAAAACATTTTAATTGGCTGTAAACTGAAAATATTCTCAGAATCTATAGTGATTTACAGCTAATCTTTTCCCTTGGAAATGAAGCCAAAAGTTCCTGAATGTTGTTTGCTGTTCATTTTTAACATCCTAAATAATAAAAAAGGTAACATCAAATATTGAATTATAATTGTAAGCAATCAAAATTATGAACAATTTAACACTGATGGCTGCTGACTTGGGTTCATGTTAAAGGAGTAATCATTGCTAATGGGTCAAAATTTGCAACTTTATATATTATGGGTCACTAATACTGTGATGAAAAATGTATTCTCCAGTGTGATTTTTTTTTTATTTTTTTGAGACAGAGTCTCACCTTGTGGCCCTGGCTGGAGTGCAGTGGCTGGATCTTGGCTCACTGCAACCTCCACCTCCCGGGTTCAAGCAATTCTCTTGCCTCAGCCTCCCGAGTAACCGGGATTATAGGTGTGCACAACTATTCCCAGCTAACTTTTTGTATCTTTAGTAGAGATGGGGTTTCACCAGGTTGGCCAGGCTGGTCTTGAACTCCTGACCTCATGATCCACCTGCCTCGGCCTCCCAAAACGCTGGGATTACAATTGTGAGCCACCACGCCTGGCACGTGATTTTTAATTGACTTTAGTATCTATGTTCAGAGAGAGAATGGGGTCATAAAGTCAACCCAACTGCCTGTCACGAGAACCAGACTTGCAGAATGGGAGCTTTGGTGTGAGGGTACAAACAGTAACTTTCTAACTTATTTCATAGAGCAAATCTGTAACTATTGTTAAAACATTTTAACCTGTTATTAGTGGACCTTAGAATATATTGAAACTTGACTTAAGACCATAGTCTATGCAGAACAGGTATATAACACTATCATTTTATAGTATGTGATTTGAATTGTAAGAATTTGGCTTTGTTTTCTGGTTAGTGTCAATTTTGATTGCCTACTCACCAGTTAGTAATCTTTGGAAAAAAGCTCTCAAGTATGCACTGTTTGTTGAGTATCACTATTTTAGGTACACTGAGATAAAATCTTCCTAAGTGAAGGATGCCTTTGTAATACTGCAAATCACCTTTTAATTCATTTTTGGTAAATTAAACACAAAACGAATTAATTTTAGTTCAAATAGTTACAAAGTTAATGTTGATGGTTGATATATTTCCCCTATTTTAGGCTAATGCAAATTATTTTTAACTTACTAATTACCATCCAGTGATTAGGAGTAGATAAACATAGATTAAGAAGTTTAACAGTTAAAATTTTATTATTTTTTATCTTTTATTTTTCCATACTTGATTATTTAATGACAAAGTTACCTTTAAAACATGCACCCTGACAGAAAAGACATCTGACAAATAAAACTAACAAATTAATCTTCCAGTTTGCATCTGCAAAAAATGTCTCTACAAATAGAAGTGAACAAGTACTATAATAGACAGCATATATCTCTATGTGCAGGACTCCTTTGTGTGCAAAAATAGGAGAAAGCATGGGTCAAACCAGGCAAATGAGGGTGAAAAAACTTTAAAACTTCATCACAATAGAGTTGAAGGAGAGTTTGAATGAAATTTGTGAGGAATCCAAAACTTCTGTTGTTCAGAGGAAGAGCCACTACAGGAAGAAGAAATGTAAAGAACATACCCTCTAATTCGACAAATAATATACATGACTGTTAGGAAAAAATGCATCTAGAGTAGTATGCATCCTATACATCCTATGTGTAGTATTCCAGATATTTTCTGAACAAAAATAGTTCAGTCTCATAAATATCTTTCCTTTTCATTTCTACTCTGGGTCCTTGGAATATGCTTCCCAGTCACCTTCTGATTTTTATTTTAAAAATGAAAATGAAATATGCTGTGAAAATAATAACAAACCAGACACTGTATATATATATATATATATATATATATTTTTTTTTTTTTTTTTTTTTTGAGGCGGAGTCTCGCTCTGTCGCCCGGACTGGAGTGCAGTGGCCGGATCTCAGCTCACTGCAAGCTCCGCCTCCCGGGTTTATGCCATTCTCCTGCCTCAGCCTCCCGAGTAGCTGGGACTACAGGCGCCCGCCACCTCGCCCGGCTAGTTTTTGTATTTTTAGTAGAGACGGGGTTTCACCGTGTTAGCCAGGATGGTCTCGATCTCCTGACCTCGTGATCTGCCCCTCTCGGCCTCCCAAAGTGCTGGGATTACAGGCTTGAGCCACCGCGCCCGGCCTACTGTATATATTTTTAACACAGACCAGGAGAATTTTTATAATGACCCAGAAAGTACAAAAGCGAGGAACCCAGAAGTGGTTATCACTGAAATAAAAGAAGACCAAGAGTGTTACAGGCACATGATGAAAAAAATAACCAAAATAACACTAATTGCAAATAGGACATCAGAAATACGCTGCCTCAGTATAGTGATCCAAAAAGTCTTTTAGATTTGTGGCTTACCTCCTCCAGAGAAATGGAGCATGTGAGTAAACAAAAAGGCATGGTGCTTCTCTTGTTAACAGTTTATAATAATACAAAACCAATACAGAACTTGTTCCAGAAACCATTATATCATAATTGCAGTGCAAATAACTATAAAAGAATAGAATTTGGATTAGAAAATGTGCATTCCTCTCCACCACACAGTGACAGAGTGCCAAAAGTACATCTGGAAGAACAGTTACAGCACAATATACAAAGACTGAAGAATGAATAGGCATATTAAAACTAGAGTTCCTGACTTTGAAGAAAGAAAAGTTCAACTTGAGAAAGACTTAGAGGACCACTTGCTACTACCTGGTTTTTTTTCTCTTGATCACTTATCTGGTGCATTCTACTTTTTTACTTATGAAAAGCTCTTGTGTAAAATGGGGCTACTAAATACATAATTGTGTGTGGAAATAGATTATTTTTCTATGTAAATGATAGAAGCTCAGGAGAACATTCTACAGTCTTTGTTTCTTAATCAACCAAGTCTATCTATCAATTTTCCAAGGGGCAGAGGGACAGGGAACTCATCTATTCATATGCCATGGATATGGATACTTGTGAACTAGGGTAAGCATACAGGAAATTGCTTAAACAATGTAATGAGCTCTAGGATCTAATTTTTCCCTATTGAAGATGAATTGCACTTACTTAATAAAGTTGGAAATCAATGGGAAAGAAGCAGTGACATAAAAATCTATCTCTCCTTGAGAGTTGGAACAAATATTTATACTCAGAGGAATCAGTATATTGTATGTTGTGCTTTCAGGTGTGCAAGTTGATTCATTTCACTCAATATGTTGGGGCTTATAATTTCATTATGACCACCTTAAATATGTTTGAAAACAAATGTATATAGATATATCTATTTTTTAATTACCACTTTTACATGTTTCTGTCAAATCAGATTATAATGTGATTTTATTTAATAGAGTATACGTTTTTGGATGTATAACTTTATCATACAAGTACCATAGATTCTCAGCCAAAAATTTAGTTTTTGACTCCAAAGTAGAAACCTGATGTCTGTACATCGAGTTTTAAAGAAAGACAAAAATCTGGTGATACCCAACTTTAAAAGTAAAAGTAGACGAGGCCTCTCAGCACCTGCTGAGGCAGTAAGTTACTTTCCCAGAGTGATACTTTGAATTCTTGTGATTTAATTTGATGAATGTATCAGGTAATTTATCTGACTCAGCATTACGAAATAGCATTATTGGTTTTTGTACCATAAAATGCTAGGAAATGCCACTTTAGGAGCTTTGGATGAGTCATTTAATCTTTTTTGATAACAGGGCTAAAGTAGATAATTACACTGTCTGTTCTCCAGCTATAAAATGTCATGGTTAGTGAATGTGAAATTTGGAAAGCATCTCATTTTCCAGAACTCTACTAGCACCTCAGCAGTTTCACTCTGCTGCTTCTGTGGTTTCGAATTTTGGTTCCTGTATTTCAGCAGGCACCTTCACAGTTTTGAAGTCCTAGGATCTGAATGAAAAAAGAAAGATAAAAGACAGTGGGAAAGCTTACCCCAGAGAGGGAAAAGCTTCCTTTCTGTTCCTGAAGCCCCACAATGTCACATCCTCTAAATCTGGCCATTCAGTGTAAACTCCTGGAGGTAAAGATAGAAGAGGACAGATTTCAGGGCTTTGTCCTTTTATTTCTCTGCTTCTGCTCGTCACAAGAGGGTGAAATTTACATTAGACAGCAAAGAGTGGATGGGAACAACAGCACAAATTTGGAACGGGCCCTTTTTGAAAGTTTGGAAAATTGTGTTGTATTCACTCAAACAGAAATAAATCAGACTTCATATGACTTTCAAAGGAAAAATCACACTATAACTTACATTAATAATTATGATATGCAGCCATAAAAAAGGATGAGTTTGCGTCCTTTGTAGGGACATGGATGCAGCTGGAAACCATCATTCTTAGCAAACTATCACAAGAAGAGAAAACCAAACACCGCATGTTCTCACTCATAGGTGGGAACTGAACAATGAGATCACTTGGACTCGGGAAGGGGAACATCACACACTGGGGCCTATCATGCGGGGGGGGGAGGGAGGGATTGCATTGGGGAGTTATACATGATATAAACGTCATGCACATGTACCCTAGAACTTAAAGTATAATAATAATAATAAAAAAAGAATCTATGTAAAAAAAAAAGAAAAGAAAATCATGTGTATTCAGAACCCTAAAAAAAAATAATAATAATAATTATGATAAAATGAAAGCAAGCAGAAGGTATTTTAATGACTTATGACAGACTGAAGTTATAAAATGAATGAAGACAAAAAAGTTCTTTCTGTTGGTTAAAATAATGACAGTTATTCTCAGTATCAAACTTTCATTGCAGCTTGCAGAAAAAAATGAGAAAGTGCAGAAATAAGAAAATGGAAGTGGCAAGAAACCTACATGCTGATAACAGTGACAATGATGATGATGATGATGATGAATTAATTTAAGAAAGAAGAGGCAGAAAACCTGATAATCATCAGTTTCCCATGCAGAAGAGTGAAGAGTATAATAGGTAAGCTTATAGCAATATTTGATAGTAGATTATTGTTATTATACTATCAAATGAATTCTAATTTCAGGTAATATGCATGGTTAATGAATTTTATACTTTCACTAGGGATATTCTGTCTTATGTGGTAATCAGAAAAATGCAAATTAACAAGCAATTAGATACAGTTTTTCAAAGCATATTGGTATTTTATTAAAAAATAACTAGTGTGGGCAAATGTGGGAAAAAAAAGTTCTCTCGTACACTTATTTGGTGAATCTTTATTGAAGGGTAATTTAGTAGTATATGTCAAAATTTCAAATATGTCATTCCTTTAACATATCAGCTTTACTTCTGAGACTGGATCCTGCAGGAAATATGACTTTACACATACACACAAGTTATGGACATTTATTACATATTATATATAACATACAATAGGCCAACATATATATTCTGATATATGTATCTGTGTGTGTGTGTGTATGTTGCCCTACTGTATGTTATATATATACGTTGGCCTATTGTATGTTATATATATAGGCTACATGCATATAGACATACATACACACACATGCATATATGTCTTATGTATTTCTATGTGTGTGTTTGTAACATGTTTATAAAACATCTCAAGCATGACAAAAGTGTGTTAAGGATATTAATATATGTTACATGCTTACATATGTTAAGAATTTTCATTATAGCATTGTCATATCAAAAAACTGGAGATAGTCTAAAATCCCATTAATGAGGAAATAGGTAAATTGTCATACTCATTAAATAATGTAGTTTGAAACTTTCTTTTAAAAATGAGGTAGGAGCTATAGTATACTGATTATTTCATCAGTAAAATATATTTAAAACATTTAGTTTGATAACACATCTTAAGTAAATTTTGTTAGATTATCATATTGTAATTTCTTGTTTTTTGAGATGGAGAATCTCTCTGTTGCCCAGGCGGGAGTGCAGTGGTGCGATCTCGGCTCACTGCAAGCTCCGCCTCCAGGTTCATGCCATTCTACCACCTCAGCCTCCCAAGTAGCTGGGACTACAGGCATCTGCCACCATGCCCAGCTAATTTTTTGTATTTTTAGTAGAGATGGGTTTCACCATGTTAGCCAGGATAGTCTCGATCCTCCTGACCTCGTGATCTGCCCGCCTCAGCCTCCCAAAGTGCTGGGATTACAGGCGTGAGCCACTGTGCCCAGCCTGTAATTTCTTAATACTTGTAATATCTATTGAGTTGCAAAAGGAAACTACATGCTACTTTGGCACTTTACGTTACCCACAAAATTGCTAGTTATGTCATTTGCTTTTTTGTTCTCAATGCATGAGTGCTCAAATATTGAATTCTCAGAATAATCTGAATATTCCCAAGGGATTGCACATGGGGATCTGTACTCCATGTAAATATTCAGCGCATTGGTAAAACTTGTTAAACTATATCAAGGGATCTTTGATCTGCCGAGTCAGGAGTTGACCAGTTTTTTCCTGTAAAGAGCCAGATAGTAACTATTTTAGGCTTTCTGGACCAGAAGTTCTCTGACATCTTTCACAGACAATGAACGAATAGGTGGCACTGTGTTCCAAGAAAACTGTACTTACAAAAACAGGCAGTGGGCTGAATTTGGCTCACAAGTACTGATTTGCTGACTCCTGTGCCAAACCAGGGTGCTGCTAATGCAGTGAACCTCCGGTTAGAGGCACTCTGAATGCCTGCCATTATCCTTTTAAAAGACATTTCAGCATGCACGGCACCATATTTGACCACAGTGACTTCCTATGATATAATTTACAAAAATTCCGTTGACAAAATAAGATTATTTGAATTTTCATCTTTTTTCATCTCATAGAATTTAATATTTTAATATGACAAACCATTTTGTATATTTGATGAGTGTAAAATATCTCAGAGTTGGGTGATTTTTCTCAGGTAGGAAATACTGCCCTTTAGCCTTTCTGTGGTCTTTATTTATAAGCATGAGCAAAATGATAACCAGCTTTATAATATAGAAATGTTCAAGGGGTTTCTAGTTCTATAATTTTATGATGTTATTTATTACCTTTGTCTGGCTTTTAAAATGCCATATATATGTAATTTTTAAAAACTATTAAGGTGTTAAAACACACCATGTAATTAATCCTTAATCATTATGAAAGGATTGAAAAATACAGTTTAACAAGAAGAAAATTAGATCATGCATGATAATGCCACGTGGGCATGATGTCCTTAAAATTGAACTGCTTGTACTCATGGACTCAAGTTTCCTTTCCATTCACTCTTGAACTCACTGCCATAATTTTCACTCTCACCACTCTCCAGAATTGTTATTTTCCATGTTGTCACTGATTTTTCACTGTAACACATCTAGATATAATTTTTTAGATCTCATTTTGTGTAACCTATCAACAATGCTTTCACTTTCTTCACTGGCTCTCAGAATCTCACTCTCTGGCCTAGATTTTCCTCCTGACTTTCTAGTCCATCCATCTTAGCCTGTTTTGGTTACATCTCCTCGTCTTCTACCTTTCACAGATTAAAGTGACCCAGGGCTCAGTTCTTGAGCTTTTATCTTCTGACTTTTACCAGCTTGTATATGCTAATGATTTTCAAATTTATATCTCCAGCCCATTTCTCTCCTTAATTTCAGACCTGTATACCAGCCTGTCTACTTAACATCTCTCCTTGATTAGCTATTAGGTATGTCAAATTTATCAGGTCCAAAATCTGGTTACTGATTTTCTTCCTCCTGCCTGCCCCTTATGTAGTCTTGTTGTTCCATTAATAACAACTCTTGCAAATGCTCTGCCGAAAACCCTGGTGTCCTCTCTGACTCACACATTCTCTCCCTCTCCCTCCCCCGACCCCCATCTCTGACACTCCACAGCTAAGATGTTGGCAGATCTCATCAGGTCTAACTTCACAATATATCCAGAAACCCAGCACATCTTTCATGTCCAAGCCACTCCACTATCATCTGATTGGCCATCTAGAGTAGTGTAATAGACTGCTAATAGGTCTTTCTGTTTCTCCATGTTTAATCCTCTTTTTGTCAATTCTTTACCCAGTGAACCTATTAAAACATGTCACATTATGTCACTCTTTTGGTTAAAAACTTCTAGTTGCCTCCCATTTCACTCAAAATATATGCCAAATTTGCTCCTAATATTCCAAAGGAACCACAGGATCAGACTTCTTATTTTCCTGACTTAGGCTTCTGCCTTTCTCCTCTTTCCAGTCTGCTGCAGCCACACGGAACTTCTTTCTATTTTGTGAACACACTCTGCATCCCTCTGTACTGGGCAGTTGACTCTGTATGGAGTGCTTTTGCCTTAGATATCCTCCTTGCTTACTCTTTCCATTTCTTCAGTTCTTTCCTTAAAAGCCACTCTCTCAGCAAGGTCTTATCTAGTCATCCTAATATTTTCGCCACCTTGCCCCTCTTGCACATGAACATTCCTTTTTTCTGTTTCAGTTGTTCCTCTCTAATACTATATATTTTGCTTCTGCTGTTAGTTGTTTTGTTTACTTGGCGCTTATGAGTAGGATTTTGTCGTCACTGTGTTTTTCATTGCCTAGGAAGGGACCTAGCATATAATAAGTAGCAACTCAATAAATGTTTACCGAATGAGTGAGTAGAGTTTATCCTGGTGTGTGATTTTAAACATTAATACTCACTTAAAATACAGTTTGACATGGGTTCATTCTGACAGTTTTACCTGGCAATTATATGCCCTTTTTGGATTCTTTGGACTCTTTTTAATGAGCTATACTCTCTGTATAAATGGTTTTCTAATTCGGGAGCACACCCCAATATTGTGGTCACTCAGCTTTTCTTATTAGAAATAGATACTATGCTAAAAGTTTCTAATAAAATCATTCTATTTTCAAACAAAATTCTATCTAATCAGAATAATGCTAATTTGAACAATATATAAAGACATACTGGTATTTTAAAAGTGTTTTCTCCCTTTAAGGTAATTTCACAGTTTCTTTCAGGTTGTATGTAGCTCATGGTATTTTGAAAACTTAATTCAAGTGAAACATATTAAAAACTGTGGCACAAATCCAACTGTGACCCCGTGTCTAAGAGTCATTGCTTGCAGGCAGTGAGCTCCAGCCTTTTAGCGTAGCATTCAAGTTTAGTGTAGCATTCTTCTCTCAGTGTTTACTTTCATGTGTTTTACACTTTACCTTTCAAGTTCCCAAGAAACAACTGGATGCCACGTGCCTAATCCCTGTGCTCACATTCTATTCTCTATGTAGAATCCCTGTGCTCACATTCTATTCTCTATGTAGAATCCCTGTGCTCACATTCTATTCTCTATGTAGAATCCCTGTGCTCACATTCTATTCTCTATGTAGAATCCCTGTGCTCACATTCTATTCTCTATGTAGAATCCCTGTGCTCACATTCTATTCTCTATGTAGAATGGTTTTCTCCTACTCTTTCTGGTTTTGTTTTGTTTTTTGTTTGTGTGTTTGTTTGTTTGTTTTGGCCTGGTGTGCTCCTCTTGTCTTTTGCCTCTTCCATAAAGTCTTCCTCATGCTCAGATATAATTTTTTCTAGATCAGCTCTTACGTATTGCGTTGTGTCATAATTACCTGTTACCTGTTTTGCTTTTTTTTCTGAGGCAAAGTCTAGTTTTGTTGCCCAGGCTGTAGTGAACTGGCACTATCTCAGCTCACTGCAACCTCCACCTTTCAAGTTCAAGTGATCTTCATGCCTCAGCTTCCAAAGGATTATAAGCGTGTAAAACCACGCCAACTAATTTTTGTATTTTTAATAGAATCAGGGTTTTTCCATGTTTGCCAGGCTTGCCTCAAGTGATCCACCTGCCTTGGTCACCCAAAGTGCTAGGATTACAGGTGTGAGCCATCATGCCCGGCCTGGTTACCTGTTTTTGTTTTGTTTGTTCTGTTTTGTTTTTGAGATGGAGTCTTGCTCTGTCACCTAGGCTGGAGTGCAATGGTGCAATCTTTAAAAATAGTGCTGCCTCATAAATGTCTTTTGATCTCATTTATACTCTTGGTCTCCAGAATTTGCTTGCCAGTCATCTTCTAATTTTTATTTAAATGAAAATAAAGTATACTGTGAAAATAGTAACAAACCAGACACAGAACATGCTTTTAACATTGACCAGGAGAATTTTATAATGACACAAAAAGTACAAAAGCAAGGAACTCAGAAGTAATTACCATTGAAATAAAAGAAGACCAAGAGTGTTGTAGGTCCATGATGAAAAAAATCACCAACATAACATTAATTGCAACTTGGACATCAGAAATGTGCCTCAGTTTAGTGATCCAACAAGCCTTTTAGATTTGTGGCTTGCCTGCTCCAGATAAATTAAGTATATGAGAAAAAAAAAAGCATAGTGTTTCTGTTGTTGCAGACACTTAATAAGAATACAAAACCAATACAGAACTTGTTCCAGAAACCATTATATCATAATTACAGTACAAATAACTATAAAAGAATAGAACTTGGGTTAGAAAACGTGCATTCTTCTCCACCACACAGTGACAGAGCATCAAAAGTACATATAGAATAGTTACAGCACAATATACAAAGACTTAAGAATGAGGCAGGTATATTACAACTAGAGTTCCAGCCCTTGTGGCTGCTTTCATGGTCTGATGTTGAGTGCCTGCAGCTTTTCCAGGTGCACAGTATGAACTGTCAGTGGATCTACCTTTTGGGGTCTGGAAGATGGTCGCTGTCTTCCCACAGTTCTTAGAAAGAAGAAAGAAAAGTTCAACTTCAGAAAGATTTACAGGGTCACTTGCTGCTATTTGTTTTTCTTTCTCTTGACCAATTATTTGGTGCATTCTAATTTTTTTACTTATGAAAAGCTCTTATGCCAAATGGGGTTATCTATATACATAATTGTGTGTAGAAATAGATTATTTCTCAATTTAAATGATAGGAGTTCAGGAAAACATTCTATAATCTTCATTACTTAATCAGCCCAAGTCTGTCCATTTTCCAAGTGGCATAGGGACTGGGAAAAAAACTAATCTATTCATATATCATGGATATAGACAATTCTAAACTAGGGTTAGCCTATATGAAATTGCTTTAAACATTTAATAAGCTCTCGGGTTTAATTTTTCCCTATTGATTTAAAGATGAAATGCACTTAAACAATAAAGTGGGAAGTCAATGGGAAGGAAGCAATGACTGAGAAGTGCTCTAAAAATGTATCTATCCTTGAGAGTTGGAACAAATATTCATAGGCAAAGGAATCTGTATGTTGTGCTTTCAGGTGTGCAAGTTGATCCATTTCACTCAATATGTTAGGGCTTATAATTTCATCATGCCAACCTTAAATATGTTTGAAAACAAATGTATATAGATGTCTCCATCTATTTTTAATCACAACTTCCACGTTTCTGTCAAAGCAGATCTTAATGTGATTTTGTTTAATAGAGCATAAGTTTTAGCATGTATAACTTTATTATGTCAGTACCATGGATTCTCAGCCAAAAATTTAGTATATGACTCCAAAGTAGAAACCTGATTTAGGTACATCAAGTTTTAAAGATAGACAAAAATCTGGTGATGTTCACCTTTAAAAGTAAAAGTAGATGAGGCCTCTCAGCCCCTTCTGAGGCATTAAGTTACTTTCCCGGAGTTACACTTTTAATTCTTCTGATTAATTTGATGAATTTATCAGGTAATTTATCTGATTCAGCATTATGAAACAGTATTATCAGGTTTTGTGCAATAAAATGCTTGGAAATGCCAGGGGCTTTAGATGAATCTTTTTTTTTTTTTTTTTTTTGAGACGGAGTCTCACTCTGTCGCCTGGGCTGGAGTGCAGTGGCCGGATCTCAGCTCACTGCAAGCTCCGCCTCCCGGGTTTACGCCATTCTCCTGCCTCAGCCTCCTGAGTAGCTGGGACTACAGGCGCCCGCCACCTCGCCCAGCTAGTTTTTTTTGTTTTTTTAGAGATGGGGTTTCACCGTGTTAGCCAGGATGGTCTCGAACTCCTGACCTCGTGATCCGCCCGTCTCGGCCTCCCAAAGTGCTGGGATTACAGGCTTGAGCCACCGCACCCGGCTAGATGAATCATTTAATCTTTTTTGATAATGGGGCTAAAGTAGATAATTTCTTACACTCTATATCCTCCAGCTATAAAATGTCGTGGTTACTGAATGTGAAATTTGGAAAGCATCTCATTTTCCAGAACCCTAAAGTACCATCTTAGCAGTTTGACTTTGTTTCTTGTGTGGTTTCAAATTTTGGTTCTTGTATTTCAGCAAGCACCTTCACATTTTTGATATCCTAGGATCCAAATGAAAAAAAGTAAAATAAAAGACAGTGGGAAAAGAAAGCCTAACCGTAGAAAGGGGAAAGCTTCCTTTCTGTTCTTGATGAAGCCCCACAATGTCACATCCTCTAAATCTGGCCGTTTAGTGTAAACTCCAGGAGGTAAAGATAGAAGAGGACAGATTTCATGGCTTTCTTTTTATTTCTCTATTTCTGCTCGTCACAAGGGCACCGGGGGGGGGGAATGTATATTAGACAGCAATGGGAATAAAAGCACAAATTTGGAATGGGCCCATTTTGAAAGTTTTGAAAATTTTATTCACTCCAACAGAAATAAATCAGACTTTATATGAATTTCAATAAAAATTATAACATGTAGAATTATATATAATGATGAAAGGAAGCACAAGGTACTTTATCTTGTCATGACCAATATGACAGACTGAGTCAAGTAATTAAATGAACACAAAAAAGTTCTTTCTAATAGATAAAATAATGACAGCTATTCTCAGTATGAAACTTTCATTGAAGGTTGAAGAAAAAATGAAGAAATGCAGAAATAAGAAAATGGAAGTTTCAAGAAACGTCCATGCTGATGACAGTGACCATGATAATGATGTTGATGAATTAATTCACAAAATAAAGAACAGAAAACCTGATAATCATCAATTTCCCAGGAAGGAGCATGACCAGTTTGATAGGTAATCCTATAGCAATATTTAACAGCAGATCATTGTTAATTGTTCTATAAAATGAATTCTAATTTGGGTTAATATATACGATTAACAAATTTTGTACTTTTATGAGGAATATTCTGCCTTGCCTGGTAATCATAAAATGGAAATTAACAAGCAATGAGATACGGTCTTTCCAATATATTGATGTTTTATTTAAAAAATAACTAGACAAATGTGAAGAAAGATATGCTCTTATACACTGTTGCTAAATGAAATTGGTAAATCTTTATTGAAGGATAGTTTAGTAGCATGCATCAAAATTTTAAATATGTCATTTCATTAACCTGACAGCTTTACTTCTGGAACTAGATTCTACAGGAAAATAGGAGTTTACACATACACACAAGCAGTTAAGGTCATTAATTATATATTTGTTATATATGTGATATATAACATATCATATATATAACATATATGATATGTTATATATCACATATATAACATGCAATAGGCCAACATATATGTGTGTGTATAGTTATTTCTTTATATGAAATTATTGCATGCATACATATATATGGTAAGAACTTTCATTATAGCATTGTCATATCAAAATGTTTGAGATTGCATAAAAGTCTATTAATAAGGAAATAAATAGTCATACCCATAAAATAATGTAGTACGCAACCCTGTTATAAAAATGAAGTTGCATTTATAGTGTAGTGATTATTTCACCAGTAAAGTATCTTTAAAGCATTTGGTTTGATAACATCTTGTATTAGTCTATTTTCATATTGCTATAAAGACACTACCTGACACTGGGTAATTTATAAACAAAAGAAGTTTAATTGACTCACAGTTCCTCATGGCTGGGGAAGCCTCAGGAAATTTACAGTCATTGCAGAAGGCAAAGGAGAAGCAAGCACCTTCTTCACAAGGCAGTGGGAGAGAGTGAGAGCAAGGAAGTCCCCTACTTTAAAACCATCAACTCTTGTGAGAACTCACTATCACAAGAACAACACGGGGGAAACAGCCCTCCCACCAGGTCTCTCTTCTAACAGGTAGGGATTACGATTTGAGATGAGATTTTGGTGGGGACACAGCACCAAACCATATTATTCCACCCCTGGCCCCTTTCAAATCTCATGTCTTTGTCACATTTCAGAACCAATACTGCCTTCCCAACAGTGTCCCCAATGTCTTAACTCAGTCAAGCATTAACCCAAAAGTCCAAGTTCAATGTCTCATCCGAGACAAGGATGTGAGCCTGTGAAATCAAAAACTAGTTAGTTAGTTCTAAGGTACAATGAGGGTACATGCACTGGGTACATGTTCCCATTCCAAATGGGAGAAATTAGCCAAAACAAAGGTGCCATGGGCCCCATGCAAGTCTGAAACTCTACTTGGCAGTCATTAAATCTACAAGCTCCTGAATGACCTCCTTTGACTCCATGTCTCACATCCGGGGCACACTGATGCAAACTGTGGGCTCCCATGGCCTTGGACAGCTCTGCCGCTGGGGCTCTGCAGGGCACAGACCTTGTGGGCTCCCATGGCCTTGAGCAGCCCTGCCGTTGGGGCTCTGCAGGGGACAGCCCTTGTGGGCTCCCATGGCCCTGAGCAGCTCTGCCGCTGGGGCTCTGCAGGGGACAGCCCTTGTGGATGCTTTCATGGTCTGATGTTGGGTGCCTGCAGCTTTTCCAGGTGCACGGAATGAGCTGTCAGTGGATCTCCCTTTTTGGGGTCTGGAAGATGGTCACCCTCTTCTTACAGCTCTTCTAGGCAGTGCCCCATTGGGAGCTCTTTGTGGGGGCTCCAACTCTACATTTCCCTTCTGCACTGCCCTAGCAGAGGTTCTTCTTGAGGGCTCTGCCCCTGCAGCAGATTTTGCTTGGACATCCAGGCATTTCCATACATCCTCTGAAATCTAGGCAAAGGTCCCCAAACCTCACCTCTTGTGTTCTGCGCACCCGTAGGCCCAACACCACATGGAAGCTGCCAAGGCATGGGGTTTTCACTCTCTAAAGCAACAGTCTGAGCTGTACCTTGGCCCTTTTTACCATGGCTGGAGCTGGAGCAGCTGGGATGCAAGGTGCCATGTCCCAGGTCTGTACAGAGCAGCGGGGTCCTGGTCCCAACCCAAGAAACCATTTTTTCCTCTGCACCTGTGATGGGAGGGACTTCTGGGAAGATTTTTGACATGCCCTGGAGATATTTTCCCCATTGTCTTGGCTATTAACACTCAGCTCCTTGTTACTTATGAAAGTTTCTGCAGGGGGCTTGAATTTCTGCCCGGAAAACAGGTTTTTCTTTTCTACCATGTAGTCAGGCATCAAAGTTTCCAAACATTTATGGTTTGCTTCCTCTTTAAACGTAAGTTCCAGTTCGAAACCATCTTTGTGACCACATGAATGCTTTTCAGAATAAGCTAGCTTACATATGGAATGCTTTTCTGCTTAGAAATCTCTTTTGCCAGATACTTAAATCATCTCTCTCAAGTGTAAAGTTCTACAGATCTCTAGGGCAGGGGCAAAATGCCACCATTCTCTTTGCTAGAGTATAGCATGAGTGACCTTTACTTTAGTTCTCACTGACTTCCTCATCTTCATCTGAGACTGTGTCAGTCTGGACCTCATTGTCCATATCACTATCAGCATTTTGGTCAAAACCATTCAGCAATTTGCTAGGAAATTCCCAGCTTTTCCCATCTTCCTGTCCTCTTCTGAGCCCTCGAAACTGTTCTAACCTCTGTGAGTTACCCAGTTCCAGTCTCTTCCACATTTTCAGATTATCTTTATAGCAGTACCCCACTCTGCAAGTACCAATTCTCCTAAGCAAATTTTGTCAGAATACAATATTGTATGATCTTAATACTTACAGTGTTGACTGAGTTAGAAAAGGAAGCTAGCTACATGCTATGTTGGCACTTTACTTTGTTACCAACAGAATCGTAAGTTATAAAATTGTTGTTTTTCTCAATGCAAAAGTGCTCAAATATTGGACCTTTATAATAATCTGAATATTGCCAAGGGATTGCACATGGGGAACCATAATTTATATAAAGATTTACAATATTGCTAAAAGTTATCGAAGTATATCAAAGGACCTTTGATCTACCAAGCCAGGAGTTGGCCAACTTTTTATGTAACTTTTAGGCTTCATGGACCAGAGGGTCTGTGTTGTTGTAGTCCAACATCTTTCATAGACTATAAATGAATAGGTGTCACTCTGTCACTTGATAAGTGAATTACTGTCATTCAATAAATGAATAGGTTTCCTTGTCATTCAATAAAAGAATAGGTTTCAATGTTACAAAAAAAAAAAACACAAACAGGTAGTAGGCTGAATTTGGCACACACTGTTTATAAAATTTGCTGACCTGTGTGCTTAAAACCAAGGAGCTGCCAATGCAGTGTATGTCCTGTTTAGAGGCACTCTCAATGCATATCATTATTCTTCCTTTGAAAAGTATGAACCACACCATATTTTCAGTAGACTTCATATTGTATAATTTACAAAAATTAAGTTTACAAAATATTTTTGCATTGTCACTTTTTATTCCTGTTACAGAATTGAGTATTTTAGTATGACTAATTGCTTTGTGTATTTGATGAGTTTAAAATGTCCCAGAGTTGGGTGAGTTTTCTCAAGTAAAAAATACTGTCCTTGAAATCATTAGTCTTTCTGTGGTCTTTATAAGCATGAGCAAAATAGTAATCACTTTTATATAATCTAGAAATGCTCAAGGGGATTTCTAGTTCTATAATTTTATGGCTTTATTCATTTATACCATGGTCTGGCTTATAAAAATGCCATATGTATATAATTTTTAAAATGCTTAAAGTGTTAAAACATGCTATGTAACTAATCATTGTAAAAGGATTGGGAAATACAGTTGAACAAGAAGAATATTAGGTCATACATGATAATGCCACTTAGGTATGATATCCTTGAGATTGAACCATCTGTACTCATGGACTCAACTTTCCCTTCCATTCACTCTTGAACTCACTGTCATAATTTTCACTCTCACCGCTCCTCCAAACTTGTTATTCTCAAGCTTTTCATTTTTTCACTGTGATACATCTAGACATAATTTCTTAGATCTCATTTTATTTAACCTATCAGCATTATTTGAACCCATGGAGAACTTTCTCCTCCATATCACTTTGTTCACTTGGCTTTCAAAATGTCACTCCCTCACCTAGATTTTCCTCCTGCCTTTCTAGTTGTTTTAGTTGTGACATTAGGTTGTTACCTTGAGATCTTTCTTTGAGATGTGAGCATTTAGCTTCCTCCCTGTGATGCAAGGTTGTTACAACATGTGCAGATGAACAGGCCAGGCACAGTGGCTCACGCCTGTAATCCCACCACTCTGGGAGGCTGAGGTGGGCGGACCATGAGGTCAGGAGATCGAGACCATCCTGACTAACACGCTGAAACCCCGTCTCTACTAAAAATACAAACAATTAGCTGGGTGTGCTGGCACACACCTGTAGTCTCAGCTACTCAGGAGACTGAGGCAGGAGAATCGCTTGAACCCGGGAGGCAGAGGTTGCAGTGAGCCAAGATTGCACTACTGCACTCCAGCCTTGGTGATAGAGCGAGGCTCAGTCTCAAAAAAAAAAAAAAATCAATAAGTGATTAATCAAATAAACAGAATTACTCTGTTTATTATTGAGATAATCACATCTCAATAGATTCAGAAATGTCTTTTGATGAAATTCAACATACATTTATGTTAAAAACTCTCAACTAGTTATTGAAGGAACATACCTCAAAATAGTAAGAGCCATATATGACAAACCCACAGCAAACGTCATACTGAATGAGCAAAAGCTGCAAGCGGTCCCCTTGAAAAGTGGCACTAGACAAGGATGCCCTCTCTCACCACTTCTTTCCAACATAGTATTGTAAGTTCTGGGCAGGGTAATCCATCAAGAGAAAGAAATAACGGGCATCCAAATAGGAAGACAGGAAGTCAAACTATCTTAGTTTGAAGATGACATGATCCTGTACCTAGAAAACCACATAGTGTGAGCCCAAAATCTTCTTAAGCTGATACAGCTTGAGGAGAGTTTCAGGATACAAAATCAATGTGCAAAAATTACTACCATTCCCATAGACCAACAATAGTCAAGTGAAGAGCCAAACCAAGAGCAAACTCTTACTCACAGTTGCCACCAAAACAACATAAAAACCTAGGAATACAGCTACGTAGAGAGGGGAAAGATCTCTACAAGGAGAACTACAAAATACTGTTCAAAGATAGAGTTTGAGACCAGCCTGGCCAACATGGTGAAACCCTGTCTCTACTAAAAATACAAAAATTAGCCAGGCATGGTGGCAGTCACCTGTAATCTCAGTTACTCGGGAGGCTGAGGCAGGAGAATTGCTGGAACCCAGGAGGCGGAGATTGCAGTGAGCAGAGATCATGCCATTGCACTTCAGCCTAGGCCGACAACAGCAAGACTCCATCTCAAAAAAAAAAGAAAAAAAAAATCATACTGCCCAAAGCATTTGATAGACTCAATGCTGTTCCTATTAAACCACCACTGACATTCTTTACAGAAATACAGGAAACTATTTTAAAATTCATAGGGAACCAGAAAAAGGTGTGAATAGCCAAGGCAGTCCTCAGCAAAAAGAACAAAGCTGGAGGAATCACACTACCTGACTTCAAACTATACTACAGAGTTACAGAAACCAAACAACATGGCACTGGTTCAAAACAGACACACGGACCAGTGGAACAAAAGAGAACCCAGAAATAAGACCACACAGCTGCAAATCTCTGATCTTCAACAAACCTGACAAAAAGCAACAAGGACAGGACCGTATTCAATAAATGGTGCTGGGATAACTGGCTAGCCATATGCAGAGGATTGAAAGTTCACCGTTTCCTTATGCCATAAACAAAAATTACCTCAAGATGGATTAAAGATTTAACTGTAAAATTGAAAACTATAAAAACCCAGGAAGACAATCTAGGCAATACCATTCTGGACATAGGCACCGGCAAAGATTTCATCATGAAGGTGCCAAAGCAATTGCAACAAAAGCAAAAATTGACAATGGAATCAAATTGAACTAAGGAGCTTGTGCACAGCAAAAGAAACTGTCATCAGACTGAACAGACAACCTCCACAAGGGAAGACGTTTTTGCAGACTATGCATCTGGCAAACGTCTGATATCTAACATCTGTAAGAAACGTAAATACAAAAGAAAACTCCATAAAAAGTGGGCAAAGGACATGAACAGATACTTTTCTTTTTTTCTTTTTATTTTAGTCTTGCTCTGTCTCCCAGGCTGGAGTGCGGTGCTGTGATCTTGGCTCACTGCAACTTCCTCATCCCGGGTTCAAGTGATTCTCATGCCTCAGCCTGCCGAGTAACTGGGACTACAGGCATGCCCTACCACACTCTGCTAATTTTTGTATTTTTAGCAGAGATGGGTTTTTGCCATGTTGACCAAGCTGGTCTCAAACTTCTGACCTCAAGTAATCTGCCCACCTTGGCCTCTCAAAGTGCTGTGATTACAGATGTCAGCCACTGCTCCAGGCCAAGAACAGATACTTTTCAAAAGAAGACATACACTAGATCAACAAACATGGGAAAAAAGCTCAACTTCACTGATCGTTAGAGAAATGCAAATCAAAACCACAATAACATGCCATCTAACACCAGTAAGAATAGCTATTATTAAAAAGTCCAGGCCAGGCATGGTGGCTCATGCCTATAATCCCACCACTTTGGGAGGCCGAGGCAGATGAATCAGGAGGTCAGGAGTTTGCGACCAGCCTGACCAATATTGGTGAAACATCGTCTCTACTAAAAATACAAAAATTAACCTGGTATGGTGGCACTCGCCTATAATCCCTGCTACTCAGGAGGCTAAGGCAGGAGAATTGCTTGCACCTGGGAGGCAGAGGTTGCAGTGAGCTGAGATCACGCCACTGCATTCCAGCCTGGGCGACAGACTGAGACTCTGTCTCAAAAAAAAAAAGGTACAAAAATAACAGATGCTGGTAAAGTTGCACAGAAAAAGGAATGCGTATACATTGTTGGTGGGAGTGTACATTATTAGTTCAGCCATTGTGGAAAACAGTGTGGCATTTCCTCAAAGACAGAAGTACCATGCAACCTAGCAGTCTCATTACTGGGTATATACCCAAAGGATATAAATTATTCTGTTATAAAGACACATGCATGCATATATTCATTGCAGTACTATTCACAATAGCAAAGACCTGGAATCAAAGTAAATGCCTATTACTGATAGACTGTATATAGAAAATGTGGTACATATACACCAGGAAATATAGGTAGCCATAAAAAAATGAGATCATGTCATTTGCGGGAACATGGATGGAGCTGGAGGCCATTATCCTTAGCAATTTAACACAGTAAAAGAAAACCAAATACCACATGTTTTCTCAAAAATGGGAGCCAAATGGTAAGAACACACAGACACATTGAGAGGAGCAACACACACTGGCACCTTTTGGAAGGTGGAGAGCGGAGGATGAGTGGAGGTAAAGGATCAGGAAGAATAACTAATGAGTACTAGGCTTAATACGTGTGTGATGAAATAATCTGCAACAAACCCCGTGACACAAGTTTACATACATAACAAGCCTGCAGTTGTACCACTGAACTTAAAAGAAAAGCCAAGGTTAAAATCTTACTTTAAAAATATTGCAAGATTCAGAAATTGTTACTTATATTCAGAAATGGAAAAATAATATGAATTCATCTGCTATCATATTACTTGAAAATAAATATTACTTTCATAATGTATTGTGAAACACATATTTTGGAGCCAGAGTTCTTGGGTTTGAATGCTTAGTCTGCTATTGAACAGTTTTATGTGTTTGGGCAAGTTATGTGGCCTTTCTGTGCCTAGTTTCTTTCTTTATCAAGTATCTAGCATGTTACCTACTTGACAGAGTTGCTGGGAGGATTTAAGTGACGGAAATATACGCACAGTGTTTAGAATAGTACACAGTACTCGCACAGCGTGTCCCGAAACGACTAGCTAATGTTATCATTAAAAAAGGGATTCTGTTACGTAAGTAATTTTTATCAAATAGGTCTTAGTACCAGTAAAACTTTGTTTGTATTGAAAAGGGCGATGAGAGAAAACCCCAGGATACATATTTTTCTATCAAATACTGCAAATAACGTGGTTTTTTTTCTGTCTTTGATGATCAGAAAGCTTGATTTAAATTTAATATTTTGACATTAGTATATTTCATTTGTCCTGTAGCACCACCCTTTCCATTTATAGTTTTTCCCCCCTTTTTTTTTTGAGACGGAGTCTCGCTCTAGCCCGGGCTGGAGTGCAGTGGCCGGATCTCAGCTCACTGCAAGCTCCGCCTCCCGGGTTTACGCCATTCTCCTGCCTCAGCCTCTGGAGTAGCTGGGACTACAGGCGCCCGCCACCTCGCCCGGCTAGTTTTTTTTTTTTTTTTTTGAGACGGAGTCTCGCTCTGTCGCCAGGGCTGGAGTGCAGTGGCCGGATCTCAGCTCACTGCAAGCTCCGCCTCCCGGGTTCACGCCATTCTCCTGCCTCAGCCTCCCGAGTAGCTGGGACTACAGGCGCCCGCCACCTCGCCAGGCTAGTTTTTTGTATTTTTTTAGTAGAGACGGGGTTTCACCGTGTTAGCCAGGATGGTCTCGATCGCCTGACCTCGTGATCCGCCCGTCTCGGCCTCCCAAAGTGCTGGGATTACAGGCTTGAGCCACCGCGCCCGGCCTAGTTTTTCCCCTTGTAAAAAAATGTATTTTGCATCACCTGTAAAAACATTACCTGTAAACATTATGAATAAGAGAGAGAAATTACAAATACAGCGGTTTTATATAAAAAAGTTTTAGATATTCTTTGTATTTTACGTATTTACTAATTGCCTGATTGGAATTTTTGGTTTTTTTTTTTAGGCTTGCAAGGAAAACCTCTAATGAAAAGAGCAAGGTATTGTAAAAGTAAATTGTCAAGGATGTTGTTGAAAATCACTTATAAAACATCATAGTAAAAAAACAGAAAATCTTTTCTTGTAAAGACATTGACTTTGATAAAGCAGCATTAACCATTCATAAAAGCACCCTTTTAACCAAAGTCAGTTATTTTAAGAAGTACCTGTGTTTTTGCTCATATAAAAAGATGGATAATTCCCACTGGTGTATATTTAGTATATGCTATAAATATGTTGAGGGCATTTTGAAACAGTGTTATTTATTTTATAGGTTAAAAGCCAAATATATTTCAGGGATGACCTTAATCATGTAACTGGGTCATCTACAAAAACCTCAGAGGATGATGACTTGCCTTACTCTGATGATAAGAATTTTATGTTACACATTGAACAGCATGGAATGGAGTGTAAAGGTAGGACCAACGCATACATATAAGGCTCTTTCCCTATCCTATAGTAATGTATGCAGATATTGCTTAGCACTGTAACATAGATGTGTTATAGGGATGCTCATCTTGGAAGTATGCTTCTTGTGAACATAGAATGAGAACTACTGTATCTTGTATACTGTTAGCCAAAGAGCTGTGATCATTCCACTGTACCTTTCTCAGTGTGAATGACACTCTCAAATCTATTTGTTTACTCTGCTTCTCTTCTATGCCTTTACACAGGGTCAGGTCTCATCATCTCATACCTGGAATACTGTGATAACCTTATTTAACTCTTTTCCCTACTACCCCACCTTCAAAACCATGGTCTATTCTGCAATCTTAATTATATACATTTTTAAAATTCACATCTGATCATGTTACCTGTTTGCTTAACACCCAGCTGCCACTTATCATTGCTATAAGGTAAAGATGACAATGCTCTAGCTTTATACTACTTCATTTCACACCTTGTTTCTGTGTCACAGCCAGTGCCCAGGTGTTTGCTCCTACAATCAGTAGCTTCAGGGAGGTATAACTGATACATGTTAAAGTGCACATATGTAAAATGTGCAGTTGGATAAGGTTTGACAGATACATACACATGTGAAACTGTCACCATAATCAAGGTAGTTATCCATAACCCACAAAAGTGTCCTATGCAGCTTTATGTTCCCTTTTTAGAAAAAGCTGCCAGATTGTTTTAAAAAAAAAAACAAGTGTACCATTTCCATCTCATCAGCACAACAGGACAGTTGTGGTTACTGTGTTGTCACACTAAGTATTGCAGTATTTATTTGTAGCCATTCTTATGGGTGTGGTTAATATGCATGATCCTAATGACTAAACATGTTCACCTCATATACACAAACTTTGTTTCATGCACAAAATTATTGAAAGTATTTTTTTAATTACCATCTGTCTTTGTGAATAAGTATTTTGTGTTTAGACATAGGTCCTATCGCCAAGATATTGCATCATGTATATGCAAATATTCCAAAATCCAAAACCTGAAACACTTTTAGTCCCAAGCATTTTTAATAAGGGATATTCATCCTATACTAGTGGCCAACTGTTTTGGTTACTGTTGATGTATAATAATTGTTGAAGTTGATTTTCCTCTTCTTCGTTGTGTTTTGTCTATGCTAGTTTTACATTTCCACATGAACTTTAGAATCAGCTTGTCAATTTAAAAAAAAATTTAGAATCACCTTGTCATTTAAAAATGTCCAACAAGTGCTGGCTTGTTGGACATTAGGTAAGAATTGTGTTGTATTTATAGATTAATTTATGGAGAGTGGACATCTTAACAATAATGAATCTTCCTACTCTTTAAAAAAATGGATGTCTGCATTTATATAAGTCATATTTAATTTTCTCAGTAATATTGTGTAGTTTTTAGTGTGTAAGTCTTTCTATAGTTTATCACATTTATCTGTTTCAGTTTTTGATGTAGTTGTAAATGATATGCTTAAAAATTTAATCTGATTGTGTATCATGAGTGTATAGAAATACAGTTGATTTTTGTATGTTGGTTTTGTATACTTCAATCTTACTGAACTCACTTATTAGTCCTGGTACTAATAATACTCACTTATTAATTCTTGGTAGATTTGATCAGATTTTCTTCACAGACAAAAGGTTGTTAAACCTTTCTTTCTCAAACTACCCTCTTACTAATGATAGTGAATATGTTAGACTTGTGGCAGAAGGGTCTCTTTTGCAGCTGATAAACTCTGCCATTGTAGTATGAGAGCAGCCATAGACAACCTGTATGTTAATGAACACAGCTGTGCTCATTGACAAAGACAAGAAGCGGGCCCACAGGTTAGAGTTTACTCAAATCTATTGTGTGGTCATGGTTGTGTATAAAGATAGTTTTATTTATTTTTTCAACTGGGATGACTTTTATTTCTTTTTCTTGCCTGACTACGCTAGCTAGAGTCTTCAGAACAATGCTGCATAAAAGCAGTGAAAGCAGACATTCCTGTGTTGTTGTTCATCTTCTGGGGAACATACTCAGTTTTTCACCATGATACATGTTAGCTGAAGGTTCATCATAGATGCTCTTTATCTTGCTGAGGAAGGTCCCTGGATTCTTACTTTGCTGAGACTTTTTCATTTTTACAAAATCAGGAATGAGTGTTGAATTGTATCAAATGCCTCTATCTATTGAGATGATTCTATGGATCTACTGTTTTCCGTTGTTACTCTGGCAGATAACAACGATGTTTGAATGTTAAGGTGACCCTGCAGTCCTGGGAAAAAAACCATTTGTTTATGATGTATTGTCCTTTTATTATACTGTTGGATTCAATTTTCTAAAGAAGTTATGATAAAGTGTTTATTGGTTTATTATAAAGAGTTTATTTATTAGACCAGTTTTATGTTCACAGCGAAATTGAGAGGAAGGTACAGAGACTTTTCAAATACCTCTACCTGCACACATATGTAGCCTCCCTCCTTATCAGTAACCCTTCCATAGTGGTACAGTTGCTATAATGGATGAGCCTACATTGGCACATCAGAATCACCTGCAGCCCGTAGTGTGCATTGTACACTGGTGCTATACATCATATGGGTTTGATCTTAAGGTACACTGACATGTATGCGGGTCATATACATTTTCACTTCCCTAAAAATCCTCAGTACTCTGCCTGTGTATCCTTTCCTGGTGTCCCTCATCCTCTGGCAGCCACTGATCTTTTTACTGTACCCATAGTTTTACATTTTCCAGAAAGTCATATAGTTGGAATCATACAGAAAGTAACATTTTAAGGCGGGCACGGTGGCTCACGCCTGTAATCCCAGCACTTTTGCGATGCCAAGATGGGTGGATCACCTGAGGTCAGGAGTTCAAGACCAGCCTGGCCAACATGGCGAAACCTGTCTCTACTAAAAATATAAAATTAGCCGGGTGTGGTGGCAGGTGCCTGTAATCCCAGCTACTCAGGAGGCTGAAGCAGGAGAATCGCTTGAAGCTGGGAGGCAGAGGTTGCAGTGAGCCAAGCTTATGTCATTGCACTCCAGCCTGGGAGACAGAGCAAGACTCTGTCTCAAAACAAAACAAAAAAAGTAGCGTTTTTAGGTTGACTTGTTTGACTTGGTAATATGCATGTATGGTTCCTTCATGTATTTTCATGGTTTGATTTGTCATATCTTTTTAGCATGGAGTAATATTCCATTGTTTGGCTGTTTAACCACAGTTTATTCTTTCACCTACTGGAGGATGTCTTGGTTGTTTCACAAATTGATTCAGTTTTTACATTCATGCTCATGAGAGGGAGTTTTTTTTTAATTGGTAATATCATTGTCTGGTTTTGGCTCAGGATAATGCTAACATTGAAGAGTAAGTTGGGGTGTACTCTTTTTGTTTTTTTTTTTTGGAGCGTTAGTATTGAATTGTATTATTTCTTATGAAAATGTTTAGTGGAGTTCACTGCCATAGCTAACTCAGTTTGAATTTCTTTTGGTAGGATGGTCCTCAGCTATGAAGTTTATTTTTTTATATTTAGGGCAATTCGGGTTATTTATTGCTTCTTGGTTGAGATTTAGTAATTTTCCCTTTTAAGTAATTTGTTAATGTTATCTATTTTGTCATGTTTACACATAAAAATTATGTCACCTTGTTTTCTTTTTTTGTATCCGTACAGTCTGTAATCATGTGACATTACTCATTTCTGAAATTAGTAATTTGTAACTTCTCTTCTTCCTGATCAGCCAGGGTAAATAGACATTTCTCACATTTATCAATCTCCCAAAGTGTTTGGTGTTGCTGATCTTCCTTTTTCTCCTGAAACCAATAGTATAACGGAGTACCATAGACTGGGTTGCTTATAAACAGTAGAAAATGATTTCTTAACAGTTCTGGAGTGTGCAGAGTCCAAGGTCAAAGTGCTGTCAAATTTGCTGTGTGGTAAGGAAACTTCCTGGATCATAGACGTGTTCTTTTTCTCTGTATCCTCACATGACAGAAGGGGTGGAGGAGCTCTCTGGGGTGTGTTGTGTAAGAACACTAATCCCATTCATGAGGGCTTGGCTCTCATGATTTGACTACCTCAAAAAATCGCCCTTGTGATTAGATTTCAGCAGATAAACTTTTGGGAACACAAACGTTCAGACCACAGCAGATGGTTTTGTTTTTAATCCCTCTGCTTGCTTTGGTTTAATTCTCTCATTTTATTTTATTTTTATTTATTTATTATTTATTCTCTTTTTTTTTTTTTTTTTTTGAGACGGAGTCTCGCTCTGTCACCCAGGCTGGAGTGCAGTGGCCGGATCTCAGCTCACTGCAAGCTCTGCCTCCCGGGTTCACGCCATTCTCCTGCCTCAGCCTCCCGAGTAGCTGGGACCACAGGCACCCGCCACCTCGCCCGGCTAATTTTTTGTATATTTAGTAGAGACAGGGTTTCACCGTGTTAGCCAGGATGGTCTCAATCTCCTGACCTCGTGATCCGCCCGTCTCGGCCTCCCAAAGTGCTGGGATTACAGGCTTGAGCCACCGCGCCCGGCCTCTATTTCCATTTTCTTAAGGGAGAAGTCAGGTTTATTGATTTGAGACTCTTATAATATTGACATTTAGTGCTAAAAATGTGTATTTAAGTGCAGTTGTTGCTGCATTCTACAAACCCCGATATGTTATTTTTTCATTTTTACTCAGTTCAGAAGATTTTCTTTTTTCATCGTCTCTTTGAACCAGGGTTTTTTAGACGTGTGTTTCTTAGTTTTCATGTATTTGAGTATTTCTTAGCATTATTTTTGTTATTGGTTTCTAATATCATTGATTTGTGGTCAGGATATGTACTTTGTATGACTTACATTCTTTGTACTTAATCTTTTTAATGAGACTTATTGTATGGCCTAAAATATTGTCTATTTTGGTAAGTGTTCCATAGGTACTTGAAAGGCATGCTGTTTTTTAAGTCTGCTCTATTCTTGCCAATTTTCTGCCTCCTTGTTCTATCACTTCCTGAGTAAAGGGTATTGGAATCTCAGATTACTCAGAAATTGTCTGTTTCCTTTTATAGTTCTATCTACTTTGGCCTCATGTATTTTGAATTTCTTATGTTATTAGGGGCATAAACATTTAGGATTATTATATCTTCTTGATTAACTGAAACTTTCATCATTATGACATGACCTTATTTATTGCTGGAAATGGTTTTGCTGTGAAAGCTACTTTGATGTTAATTGAACCATTTCTTCTCAGTAGTCTTCTGTCAAGTGTGAGCATGTATCTTTTTCTATTCTTGCGGCCGCTTTGTCTCTTTACATTTAACATACATTTCTTATAGACAGCATGGAGTTGGGTATTGCTTTCTTATCGAGTCTGGCAGTCTGCATTTTAATTGAGGCTTGTAGACCAGTTTCATTTATAATGTGATACTCAATATAGTTAAGTTTGTCTGTCATTGTGCTGTTTGATTGCTGTTAGTCTCGCTGCTATTTGTTCCCCTTCTTTTTCTGCTTTCCTTTAGATTAATCAGCTACTTTCTATGATTGAATTTTGTATTTCTTTTTTGGTTTATTATATATAACTCTTTGTTTGCTATCTCAGTGGTTTATTTAGGATTTATAGTATATAATTTTAACCTATCACAGTCTACCTTCAAGTAATGTTATACCACATCATAGATGGTATAAGAAAATGACAATGGTACACTCTTATTTATTTATTTATTTTTGTTGTTATTGTTGTTGAGACGGAGTCTCGCTCTGTCGCCCAGGCTGGAGTGCAGTGGCCGGATCTCAGCTCACTGCAAGCTCCGCCTCCCGGGTTTACGCCATTCTCCTGCCTCAGCCTCCCGAGTAGCTGGGACTGCAGGCGCCCGCCACCGCGCCCGGCTAGTTTTTTTGTATTTTTTTTTTTAGTAGAGACGGGGTTTCACTCTGTTAGCCAGGATGGTCTCGATCTCCTGACCTCGTGATCCGCCCGTCTCGGCCTCGCAAAGTGCTGGGATTACAGGCTTGAGTCACCGTTTTATTTATTTATTTTGTCCCAGACAGTTCCTTCCTGGATCTGTGGGAATATGGAGTTTGCCAGGTTTAGAATGGTTTTGGCCAATTATTTTTCAAATTTCTTTTCTGTCTTTGTTGTTTTCTATTTGAAGATTTATGTATTAGTTGCTTGAGGGTTTCTCATGGTTCATCATGACAAATTTATGATTGTGATCTGTGTTTATTTTCGATTGTAGTTTTTACCTCTGACATTGTAATTTGCATTTCTACAGGTGTGGTTTGATTTTTTTAAAAATACCTTTCATGCCTCCACTTACTGTCTCGAGCTTTAGTTGGGGTACAGTGATTTACTTCTAAACAGAATTCTTTTTTGTTCTTGCTTCTAGATTCTGGGTAATTTGCCACTCCTGAGGCAAGAGTTTTTGGATTATTTATCATCCTGTGAAGTATGAGTTTTTTGGGCCTGGCTCTTGGGTAATGGACCCTCTTCTGGGCACTTTGTGAACACCAGGCATGGTTTCTCCTCATCTTTTTCTATTGTGTCCCCCCCCGCTTGCCACCCCTGGTCTTAGGAAGTTTCCTAGCACACATCCATTTTTTTCATTATTCCACTAAATACTTCAGAGGGGCCCTCTGCAGATCTCCAGGGCTTGTCTCCTCTGCTGCTTTATCCTCTCCAGTGTTCTGTCCTGTGATTTCTTTCTGCTTTTGTTTTACTAGATTCTTAGCGTCACTGCCCCAGCTCAGGGAATGTGTCAGATTTTCTCACTTTGTCATGGCCTGGGAGCTCTGGCAACAAAAGAAGCTCTGTCAACAAAAAGGCCTACATTTGCTTCCTGTCTTTCAGTGATGACCATCTTCATTACCTGAAGTCCACTGTGTTGAAAATCGTTGTTTAATATATTTTGTCTGTGTTGGTTGTTTCAGGTAAGGAGGAAAATCAGCACCCGTTGCTCCCTCTTGGCTGGAAGCAGATTGCAGCAGAACTCCAGCACATGCAGCAGACTAGCCAGAGTGCTTTGCTTCCTCCTTTGCTCAGCTGCTTCCTTCTCTTTTTTTGTTTCTCAGTGTAGCCTTCTCTTCCTCAGAGAAATATTCCCTGGGCCAACTATAGGTCAGATTCTCTTACGTGACTAAAAAACTATGTGTTCTTATTGCATCTATCTGAATTTGTAATTGTCACTTTTTTTCTGTGTTCTTTACTACACTTTAAGCTAAACAAGATCAGACGTGTTGTCTATTTTATCTGAAGAGCTTTTTAAAATATTTTCCACATTGCAAGCACTTAATAGATACATATCCATTCAGTGTATGAATGAGTGCCATGTTGAAATGCACAATCCTTTACATTTAAAAACCTACTCATGTATTTTATCTCTATTTTGTTTTCTCCCGGTTACAGATTTTGTTAGCCTATTGAAAATCAAGAATGCAATAGCTGCATGTGAAAGATCAACAGAACATAAAAAATGTAACTGTGAGCAACTTAAAGTAAAATTTCGAAAAATGAAAAATAAGATTAGCATGCTACAAAAGGAACTATCTGAAACAGATGAAACCAAATCACAGTTAGAGCATCAGAATCTTGAATGTAAACAAAAGCTCTGTAATTTCAGGTATCACATTCTAGTTTTAAAGAAATATTTGAACTATTTATACTAAAGATATGTAGGATAATTTTTGTAATAGCTGACTTACCTTCTAGGGTTTACTAGAGAAGAAAACTTAAAATTGTGGAATGTGAAATTTTTGGATAAAATATCACAAGTTCTTAATTGTGAATACTTCTCTAATAATTAATTGCATATTCCTTTAAATCATTATTTTAATGACTATATAGAATTTTACCCTATGGAAATATCATTAATAAATTGAAATTGGGGGTTTTAATTTTTTGTATTAATGCTATAAGAAACATCTTACATATCCATAGTTTTCTACATTTCTATTTCTTTGGATAAATTTTTCAAAATAGAGCTATCTGGTTAGAGTATAGGAGCTTTTTAAAAGAGATCTTTGATTAAATATTACTAAGTTGTTTTTAAGAAAGTTTATAATTTATAATTTGAGTATGAAATGTATACTTTTCTCCACCCAGAGTAATTATTTTTAAAATTAACCAGTTTTACTTTTTTTTTTTTTTTTTTTGTCCTTTTGAGACAGAGTCGTGCTCTGTCACCCAGGTTGGAGTGCAGCGGTGAAATCTCGGCTCACTGCAACCTCTGCTTCCGGGTCCAAGCGATTCTTGTGCCTCAGCCTCCCAAGTAGCTGGGATTACAGGCATGCATCACCATGCCTTTCTAACTTTTTTTTTTTTTTTTAAGTAGAGATGAGGTTTTGCCATTTTGGCCAGACTGGTCTCAAACTCCTGACCACAAGTTATCCGCTGGCTTTGGCCTCCCAAAGTTCTGGGATTACAGTGTGAGCAACCATGCCTGGCCCAGTTTTACTCTTAATATGCAGTGAATGAAAAGTAAAATGGAAAGTGATTACCGATTAGCTTAGTCAACATCTGTCTGTGCTGCAGAGTTTAAATTAATTCAAACTTCTATGCGGAAGACAGATATTATTCTTTGTTGTTTAAATATTAGATCTTGTCTTGTTTGAGAATGGATTTTTAAATTGCTTGTAAAATACATACTAATCAACAGAATAAGTCAAAAGTGTTACCAGAAAAAGAAACATAAGACGTGTAGGTAACATCTTAGATTCCTTAGCTTAGTCTTGGATTATTGTCATCTGGAGATATATGTTGCGAGAAGACATCTGAAGGTGCTATCTTACAATGTAAATCATGTTTAGGGATACCTGCAATATTTCATGAAGAATGAAAATTTATTTCTAGTGAAGGTATCAACTTGTTTATTAAAAAAAAATCTTTTTTTAAAATTAGCTAACTCTAAATGATTCATCCTGACTGAGGAGTAATTATTACTGTGTGAAGAAAAGGTAATTTTTAACTTGTAGCTTTACCTAATAATTTTCAACATCCTTTTCCATAATATTTACTAGAATTAATAATAACAGAAGCTAATCAATTAGCAGGATGTTCATTCCTTACTACCTTTCAATTTATGTATGTTCTTTGGAAGATATCAAAGTGAGATATTAACATGAAAACTAGAAAGAAAAATATTCAAGAACATTGGCACTTTATTAGGATAGTAAACCAGCGTGTGAGTGTTTTGTTTTTAAAGGATGTTAAGATAAGTATATTTAACTACAGCTGTATCTTACAAGAAGAAGAAGAAGAAAGAAGAAAGGCTGAAGAGTTGTATGAAAAAGATACGGAAGAGTTAAAAATAATGGGAGAGCAGTATAGGACACAAACCGAAGTGAAAAAACAACTTCAGCTGACTCTCGAATTGTTGGAAGTGGAATTGAAGACTGTAAAAAGTAACTCAAATGAGGTAAATTAATGTTTAGTAAAATTTTACATTTCTAATATTTTATTAATATTACTTAGAATATCCCTTTGACTTTATATATATGATGTAGCTCTAAAACAAGCCACAAATTTTATTTCATCTTAAAAATAAATGAAACTTAGAACTACAATTATTTATTATAAATCTTGGCTTCAAAGTTATATTTATTTCAGCTCAAAGACCTTTGGAAAACAATGATAACCCATAATATATGCTTAATGATATTTTGTTGATAAGTAATCTGTTCCTAGTGACATAGTTCAGTGTAGTTTTCCCTATTTCATATTAATTACGGTTTCAAACATTGTGAAAAGGAAATAAAAGTTATCATAATAGTATATGATCTCAGGATTTCCTAAGAAGAGCTTTATAAATGTTATCTTCTTTGGTGTTTTGAAAGAAAAGGTTTCTATTGTATTTGCATGTCTACCCCATGGAAGTAACTGTGGTCTGGTGGAGGAGCACTAGAAGCAGAGTCAGAGGACCTAGGAAAAATCCAGCAACTTGCTTCTATTTTTGACCTTTCCTTGCAGAATTGTGATAACTAAATGAATTTATTGATGTATGCATACAAAAGTGCTTAGTACAATGCCCAGATCTGTCATTTATCAATACATATCATTGTTAAAACTGACTCTAAAAATGTAAGAAAAGTAGAATTATCTATAAAATATTCACAGAAAAAAGAAACTTAAGGAATTTGGAAAATTTCATCTGTCCAGATATCTGCAGACCTAAGGCTCTTACTATAGGGAAAGTAAAGGTTAGATGTTAGTGTGTAAACCCAGTTTCTAAATGTAATCATAGTTTTTAATCATTTATGTTTTGGGGTTTGTTGAAATTCAGTAAAAGCCTTTTTTTAAAAAAATTCTGAGATTCTTAAGTCATTTCTAGTGGTTTCTTTTTTTTTTTCTTTTATAGATTCATTGTCTTCAAATACATTTTTGAATTTTTGAGAATTTATGCTCTAAAAGGTTTGAGGTTTTGATTCAACTTTTTTTTCCAGTTGGATATCCAGATGGCAACTCTTTCATTGTATAAATGTAACAGATTATTACTTATTTGGTTTCAGAAGAAATCATAACATATCATTTTATTGGGTGCTAGCTGAAAGTTTTCTTTGTTTTATTTAGAGTTCTCATACTCATGAAAAAGAAAGAGACCTGTGGCAGGAAAATCACTTGATGCGGGATGAAATTGCCAGACTCAGGCTGGAAACAGACACAATAAAATATCAGAACCAGGAAACTGAAAAGAAATATTTCAAGGATATTGAAATTATAAAGGAAAACAATGAAGACCTTGAAAAGACTCTAAAGCTGAATGAGGAAACATTAACAAAAACAATAACCGGTTACAGTAAAGAGCTTCATGCTCTGATGGATGAGAATACAATGCTCAATTTGGAGCTAGAGAAGGAAAAACAAAGCACACAAAGACTGAAAACAGAAATGGAATCATACCCTTGTAGACTGGCTGCTGCCCTATGTGATCACAATCAGTGTCAGTCAGCAAAAAGAGACCGACAGCTTGCTTTCCAGAGCACAGTAAATGAATGCTGTCATTTACAAGAAAATATTAATTCTCACATTCAGACTCTTTCTCAGCAACTTTCTAAAGTTGAGAGTACATCCAGTGGCCTGGAAACTGAGCTCCATTATGAAAGAGAGGCTCTCAAAGAAAAGACATTGGCTGTAGAACACATACAAGGAGTCCTAAGCCGAACACAGTGTCGACTGAAGAACATTGAGCACATGTACCACAATGACCAACCTATTTTTGAAAAATACGTGAGAAAGCAGCAATCTGTAGAGGATGGACTATTTCAACTACAAAGCCGAAATCTGTTGTATCAACAGCAGTGTAATGATGCTCACAAGAAAGCTGACAATCAGGAAGAAACAATAATTAATATCCGAGCCAAATGTGAAGATACTGTAGAAAAACTTCAAGCTGAGTGTAGAAAGCTAGAAGAGAACAATAAGGAGTTGAGGAAGGAATGCACTCTTTTAAAAGAAAGACAATGCCAATGTGAAAAAGAGAAAGAAGAAGGAGAAGTAAGTATCAAGAAAAATAAGTATTTTTCAAACCTTCTGAAGTAAAATTTAAAGTCTATTTGGTTATGGCTAAACACTGAATCAAATTGAATATCAAAGTACATACATGATAAACAGTTCTGCTCTATCACCTTAGAAACGTAACTTGTTTCCAGCAAATAAAAGTTAGAGCTAGGAGATCCTTTCCTTTGAGTAAAGACAATGTGACACTTAGCAAAATTTAAGCATTTCAGTTACAAAATATTAATATAGACTAACATTTATAATGTAGTCTTAGACTGTTGAAATAATTTTAATTTCTGTATGTTGCCACATTTTAGGATTATGATAAAGCAGATATAAAGAAATATTCATACCTAAAGTGTTATTTTGAAATTGATTCAATTAATTGGATTACTTTCACAGTTAATTCCACATTTCCCAGATGAACTAAAGTGTATTTCCTATTTTATAATTATTCTTCCTCAATAGCTTTTAATGTATCGTAATTGATATAATTTTATTTTTATTCATTGTCAATTTGACTTAAATCTGAAAATAATTCAGTCTCAAATTATGTATTGATACAACCATTCCGTTCTTTAAAGACATCTTTCTTACATTATAATATGGGGAAAATGTGATAAATGTTAGCCAAAAACCATATTTGATTTAATCTTCCCACTGGCATTTATAACTTACTTTCAATTTTTCAGTCATAATATGGTCATAATTTTTATTTCAAGGCTCAATGACTCTCATTTGGATATAATGTTGTCCAGTACAAAGATCAGCTTAGCTGTCTGTGATTTATTAGTTTCACATTGGATCCTCATTTTTAGACTAATGAGGGGTGGTAGGAATGGTGGGGAGCAGGGAAGAGAGACACCGCAGCTGAGGTCAGTAAGGGAAGTGGAAGCCAGGTTACCTAGCGCCTCTAAGGCCATTGGCATGTTACTTTTCTTCTGAGATGGAAATCGATTCGAATGATTTGAGCTGGTGACTGAATATGTGAGGAACTCTGAGGTTGGTTTGAGCGTCTTATTAAAAAGAGGGAAAGCACTGCACAGTGTAAAATTCACTACCACCAGTCCCACCCACATGCCTGTTTCCTTTTGAGACCTCAGAGGTTTTTAAGCATTGCACATTCATCAGTGCACTGAATCTGTTGTATGAGTAACACAGCACCAGTTTGGCACAAAGATAACACCTTCTTTATCCTTACCTGGATTCAGAAATAAATAGGAATGTGTACACATGAAGAAGAAGAATCAATGTGTGTGGTGATAGTTCTCCAAATGTATACATTAGAGTTACATACTGTTAACAAAATTTAATCATAAGGTGATATGTAAAATCAGTAACAAAAATAACATCTTACCAGGTAGTCATGAGACAGTTTCAGCGAGAAGTGGGGGATGCCCTGAACAAACAGTCACTGTCAGAAGCTATGCTAGAGATTTCATCACAACGTCACGTTAATTTAGAAGATGAGACACGAGATTCAAAAAAGAAATTAGGCCAGCTGAGAAGTCAAGTATGTATGAAACTTAGCATGTCAACAGTTACTCTGTAGCTGGTTAAATAATATCAAGTGTTTCAGGACACCAGTTTCAGTGGAGAGCTTTCTTTTGTATTTTCATTATAATTAATTTTGTTAAAATTTGATTATAATACACCCATTTCTCAATCTCTGCGTGTTTTATAATTACAATATTTTTCTTAGTATTTCCCCTTATGAAAGTTGAGAATTACACATCATTTCTCACAGAAGATTAGAGAATTATTTTTTCTTTTTACAGTATATTTTTAGTGATTTTTTTCATTGCCACGTGGAGACAAGCCAGATTAATTCAGAGGATAATGTCTAATGGAATGTTTCAGAAAATTTTCTTGTTTTAATCTCTACTTTTCTGTGTGAATAAAGACTTGTGCTTACGTACTTCATGGGTTTCTGGTTAACTTGTACAGAAAGGCCATTCTACAGAATAAATTAGGATTTTGATGAAAATCCTTACTCTGACTTTTTATTGGGCTGTAGTCATAGTCATAGAACTATGGACAGTTAGCATTTGCCAACATGTATGTGTCTACTTTCTCTTGTTTAAAAAAATAAAAACCAAAAATTTACAAATGGGGTTATAGGAGGTCGGCAAAGGTAGGTTTGAGATGTTTGGGTGGGTCAGGTGGGCATTTTGACAACATGACTTCTCCTTTGGCATGCTCAATGGACATCTCTGCAGTTTAAGATACACTTTTAAATCAATTTCTTCTAATGATGACGTGAGCCCTGCCACTCAATAGGAGAATCAGCAGAACCTGTAGGATCTTACCTGAAATTTATCTTGTCTATTTTAATTATTTTTCTGTTTATTTTAAAATTTTATTGTGGTTTCCCTGGAAAGGAAAGATGATGCTTAGTTTTAAATGTTAAAAATGGGCCAGATGCCATGGCTCACGCCTGTAATCCAAGCACTTTGGGAGGCTGAGGCGGGTGCATCACCTGAGGTCAGGAGTTTGAGACCATCCTGGCCAACATGGTGAAACCCCGTCTCTACTAAAAAAAAAATGCAAAAATTAGCCGGGCATGGTGGTGGCACGTGCCTGTAGTCCCAGCTACTCGGGAGGCTGAGGCAGGAGAATCGCTTGAACCCGGTGGGTGGAGGTTGTGGTGAGCCAAGATGGTGCCTGAGCAAGACTCTGTTTCAAAAAAAAAAAGTTCAAGTTTTCTTGCTATAACAAAATTAAATGGATACAGACAAAAAAGAAATGAAATTATAGTTGATACAGTGGTGTTTGGAATTGAAAAATATAAATGCTTACTATAAAGTAATTTCCTATATTTCCCCATTTTACCCATTTATTAAATGTGAGTATTTGATAAAATATAAATTAAAAAAGAAAAATACTGTGTTTTAATCGTAGAGCATAGGTCAGTAAACTTTTCTGTAAAGGGCCAGGTAGTATTATTTGAGACTTTGTGAGCCATAAGATCCCTGTTGCAACAGCTCAACACTACAGTTACAGCACAAAAGTAGCCATAAACAATATGCAGACTGAAGGGGTGTGGCTGCCTTCCAGTAAAATTTAGTTAAAACAGGTAATAGGTCGATTTGTCCTAGATTATCATTTTTTAATAAAATAGATTGTGATAGTCTAAAACAGTATTTTATGTATAACCGTATTTTGTTCATTCATTCACCTATTGATGGGCATTTGGGTTATTCCACACCTAAAGGTTGTTTTTAATTCTTTGTTTTAGTTGCAAGAAATGCAGGATCAACGCACAGAGACTCTAAGATGTGCTGAGGAGATGCCAGACCACGTGCAAAAGTACAATTTAAAGCAGTATACAAAATATCTTGAGTATTTATAAAGCAAATGACTAGTGTAGTATGAGAATTATAGCAGTTAAGATAATAAGTATGTCTATGTGAAGCCAAGGAAAAATTTCAGCTTTAAGCTATTTTGAAATGCATAAATTTTCTACATTATTTTAATTTTACACACATCATCTACAAATCAAAGGTAGAAAAATAACAACAGTTGCTCAATTTTCTACTTTTCAAATATCTCAGAATTTATGTAATTATTCCTTCAGATGTTTGTTCACAATTTATATGATTTTTAAAAAATTATGTCTGACAATAATTATTTTAAAATATGTATTTTAGGCTTAAAATAGAAAATGTCATGTAAAAATTAGAATGAAAAAGCGAGTGAACAAAATTGAGCAGCTTCAGAACATTTTGGTAAGTTCAAGTTTGATAAGTCAATCTTATTTTCTGTCACACTGAAAAGGAATTTTATTTTTCTCATAGGACAGATTGAATATCCCTTGTCCAAAATGTTTGGGAGGACCAAAAAGTGGTTTTCAGATTTTGGAATATTTGTATACACCTAATGAAATACTTTAGGGATGGTACCCAAGTGTAAATGCGAAATACATTTATGTTTCATATACACCTTATGCACATAGCCTGAAGATAATTCTACACAATGTTTTTCTTTTTCTTTTCTTTTTTTTTTTGCCCGGCATGGGGGTGCAGTGGGGCACAGAGTCTTGATCTGTCGCCCAGACTGGAGTGAAATGGTATGATCTCAACTCACTGCAACCTCTGCCTCCCGGGTTCAGGCAATCCTCCTGCCCCAGCCTCCTAAGTAACTGGGACTACAGGTGCGTGCAGCCACACCAGGCTAATTTCTGTATTTTTAGTGGAGACAGTTTCACCATGTTGGCCAGGCTCGTCTCGAACTCCTGACCTCAGGTGATCCATCACTCACCTCAGCCTCCCAAAGTGCTGTGAGCCATCACAGCTGGCTTGTACAATGTTTTACAAAAATGTTTTGCATGTAACAAAGTTTTAACTGTGTTTCCATCACAGCCTGTCACATGAGGTCAGGTGTGGACCCTTCCAGTTGTGGTATCATGCATGTGCTCAAAAAGTTTCAGATTGTAGAGCATTTTGGATTTCAGATTTTCAAGTTAGGAATGATCAACCCAGAGTAGAGATGCTCCTTGACTTACGAAAGGGCTACATGATAATGTCTCTTGTTTAACTTAAACATTATTAATAATATTTGACTTTTTCAGATGTAGTAGGTGTGCAAGAGAACATAACTGCAGAAGTAGATGAAGATATGTTGCCAAAAATTATGAATTAAATTTAAATCATGGATTTCTGAAATAAATGTAAATAGTGAATGGGTTGCTTGGTTAACAAGTACCACATTAAATACTTTTTCTTATACACATTACTGAAAGATGTGACAACACAAACATTCATAATGAAAAGTATACTTATGCCTCATTAGTTTATCATCTTCCATAGCTTTTAAAAAAAATCTTAAGAAGTCTGTGTGTATCCCTTTTTTTCCCTGGCTCTACACTTGTTCCATCTCTATGGAACTGTCAGCTTGCACACTGCAGCTGTTCTCAGAAAACAAAGGTATCATCAACTTCTCAAGGTTATGGTAGCGATTTAAGGCCAAGAGATGCTAGACTCATGTATCAAGCAATTACAGTTCATAAGCAGTCACTTGACCAGTCATATTATGAGAGAGAGAGAGAAAGTGAGAGTGTGTGTGTGTGCGTGCGTGTGTGTGCGCGTTTTATGTATACCTGGTTTCTGGATTCTGTTCTGTTCTATTGATCTCTTTATCTTTATGCCAAAATCACACTGTTACAATTTTTGTAGCTTTGTAATAATTCTTCAAACTGGGTTATATTTTTCCTCTAAATGTATTCTTTTGGTTTTTTCAGAGTTATTGCGCATTTTCTATTTTGTAGAAATTGACAATTGGTTTTAAGACTCGCATGGCATGTAGATGACACAGAAATGCGCAACTTTACATTTCCACCAGCAGTGTATAAGGGTTCCAGTTTCTCTACATCTTTTCCAGTATTTATTTTTCATCTTTTTTATTATAGGCATTCTAGTGGTGTGAAGTGGTACCTCACTGTGGTTTTGATTTGCCTTTCCCTTTGATGTTGAGCATCGTCACGTGGTTACTGGACATTGTCTATGTTCTTGGATGAAAAACCTGGTCATTATCCTTTGACCATGTTTTAATTGATGCCTTTTTGTTATTGATTTGTCAGAGTTCTTTATATATTCTGAACATGAATGTATTTTTTTATACTTTCTTCATAAACTTTGTTCTAAATCTTGTATTCTTTATTGTTTCTGTGTTTTAAATTTTTGTTTTATCAGGCTCGTTTCTCAAGAATTTACCATATATATTAGTATCATATTTCTATATTCCAATCTTGTTTTCATGATTTGCTTCCTTGCCTCAAAGAAAAAAATATACTCTCATTATCCAAATAATTTCCCGCTTTACTCACACCCACTATTCTTCTATAATCCACATTCTCTCTCCTGGGGCAAAAGACTGGGATTTATCTTACTGAGGGAACTTCCTTTATGTTGCTCAGGAGTAGCTTTAATGAAGTTTTACGTAGTTGGAGACATCAGGAGAAAGCATGTATGTCACTGCTTTCCTCAGGAGCACTGGCTCACATGCCTTGAAAGGATTTAGCTCACATACCTTCAATAAATGGCCGAAGATACTAACAGATGCCATGTCATTAAGCTTCACATTTACTTATAAAGAAGAAGATAATTTAGAATTTACATGTCAAAATCTATTACAAAGATGGCACATATTTGACTGAAACTCCAGTGTTTGTCACTGTTGACGTAACTATAGTCCCTGCCTTTCTCATCTGTTTTCCCTTGGTGCCAGAAAGTGCCATGAAGTGCCAGAAAGTAATGACCAGATTAAGTAATGACCAGAAATTGAAAACATGAGCCACAAGAAATTTGTCTTATTTTTGCTTTTGTTGACTGTGCTGTCAGTGTCATATTAAAAACAATATTGCTTAGACCAATGTCATGGAGCTTTAGCCCTATGTTTTCTTCCAGTAGTTTTCCAGTTCAAGTGTTGTATTTAAGTCTTTATTTGGAGTTGATTTTTTGATATGATGTAAGTTCAGGGTCTAATTTTATTTTTCTGGTGGATATTCCATTTTTGCAACACCGTTTATCGAAGAGACTGTCTCTTCATCATTGTGTGTTCTTGGCATCTTTGTTAAAAATAAGTTGACTGTAAGCATGTGGGTTATTTCTGGGTTTTCCATTCTGTTCATTTAGCCAATGTGTCCATTTATATGCCAGTATGATGCTATTTGGATTAAAATTGTATAAATATGTATTGAAATCAGGTAGTAGGATGTCTCCAGCTTTGTTCTTTTTGCTGAAGATTCTTTTGGCTAGTTGGGAGTCTTTATTTCATACAAATGTCAAAATTTTGTTTTCGTTGCTGTAAAAGAATGACATTGGGGGCCAGGTATGGTGGCTAACACCTGTAATCCCAGCACTTTAGGAGGCCAAGGTGGGCAGATCATGAGGTCAAGAGATCGAGACCATTCCGGCCAACATGATGAAACCATGTCTGTACTAAAAATACAAACATTAGCTGGGTGTGGTGGCAGTAGTCCCAGCTATTCTGGGAGGCTGAGGCAGGGGAATCACTTGAACTGGGGAGGCAGAGGTTGCAATGAGCTGAGATCACGCCACTGTACTCCAGCGTGGTGACAGAGCAAGACTTCGTCTCAAGAAAAAGAAAAAAAAGAATGACATTGGAATTTCGATAGTGATTGCATTAAATATGTTACCTTTTGTACAGTTTCACAATATTAATTCTTCCAGTTCATGAACATAGGATATCTTTTTATTGTGTTTTTAAACTGTAGTTCATTGGGTGTTTTTTGTTTGTTTGTTTGTTTTTTGAGACGGAGTCTCACTCTGTCGCCCAGGCTGGAGTGCAGTGGCCGGATCTCGGCTCACTGCAAGCTCCGCCTCCCGGGTTTACGCCATTCTCCTGCCTCAGTCTCCCGAGTAGCTGGGACTACAGGCGCCCGCCACCTCGCCTGGCTAGTTTTTTGTATTTTTAGTAGAGACGGGGTTTCACCGTGTTAGCCAGGATGGTCTCGATCTCCTGACCTCGTGATCCGCCCATCTCGGCCTCCCAAAGTGCTGGGATTACAGGCTTGAGCCACCGCGCCCGGCCAGTTCATTGGCTTTTTATAGGTTTTTCATATAGAGGGCTTTTTATCTTTTTATAAAAGACAAAATGATTAAATTTACACCTAAGTATTTAATTTTTTGTTGCTATTGCACTTGAGATTGTTTTCTAAAATTTCATCAGATAGTTTGTTTATTGGTATATAGAAACACTATTTACTTTTGTTAGCTTATTTTGGTATCCTTCAACTTTACTGAATTCATGCATCAGTTATCCCCAGTGTTGGAAGAGGGGCCTGGATGGATGGACGTAATTGGGTCATGGGGGTGGATTTCTCCCTGCTATTACTTGTGATAGTTCTCATGAAATCTGGTTGTTTGCAAAAGTATGTAGCACTCCCCCTTCTTTCTGTTTTCCCCCTACTCCAGTCATGTAAGATCTAGCCTCTCCAGCCATGCTTACAGCCTGCTGAACCATGAGCCAATTAAACCTCTTTTCTTTATAAACTACCTAGTTTGGGTATTTGTTTTTAGCAGTGCAAGAACAAACTAATAGTTTCAAAATGTAGAGAGAGGCTTAGTGGATAACATAAAACAATACTCAATATATGCCGCATATAAGAGACTCACTTAATGCTAAATGACGTTCATGAGTGAAAGTGAAGAAATGGAAAAAGTTATTTCATGCAAATGAAAGAAAAGCAAGAGAGAAAAGAGGTGGCTATGTTATCTCAGACAAAATAGATGTTAGGTCACAAACTGTAAAAAGATGATGATGAATGTCATTATACAGTCATAAAAGGGTCTATTCAGCCACAGGATATAACGATTGTAAATATATATGTACCCAACAGCATATAAAGCAAACATTAAGTGATCCGAAGGGAGACATACACTGCAACACAGTAATACTAGAGAAATTCAGTACCCCATTTTCGACACTGGACAGATAATCCGGACTGAAAATCAGTGAGTAAACACGGAGCTGAAACTACACTTCAGACCAGATGAATTTAACAAACATATGTAGAACATACCATCCAAGAGAAACATACTGTTTTCATGTGCACACATAGCATTATCCAGGATAGATCATATGCTAGACCACAAAACAAGTAATAAGAAATTTGACAGTATTGAATTTATATCAAGTGTTTTTCTGACCACAATGTTATAAAGCTAGAAATTAACAACAGAATCTTAAAATGTTAACAAATATGTAGAAATTAAATAATATGCTCCTGAACTACTAATGAAAACTGCATAAAGAAGAAATTAAAGAAATTTACAAAATACTATGAGAGAAATGAAAATGGATAAACAACTTATGAATATATGTTATATACAGTAAAAGCAGTTCTTAGGGGAAATTTTATAGCAATGAATGCTGACATCAAATAAAAGAAAGATCTCAAATAACCCAAAGTTACAATTTAAAGAACTAGAAAATAAATGTACAAAGTCAGTCAAAATTTAGCAGAAGAAAGGAAGTAACAAGGAGCAGAAATACATTTGGACTAGAAAAAATAGAAAATATCAATGAAACTAAGATGCGTAGTATTTTGAAAAGGTAAACAATTGATGAATGCGTGGCTAGACTATGAAAAAAAAGGAGACTCAAATCATTAAAAGTAAAATGGGATATTACCATTAATAAGACAATATAAAGGCCCAAGACTTACTATGAACAATTATGCAGAAAGATATCAAACTAGATGTACATACATTCCTAGAAACCTACCAAGATGGAATCATGAAGAAGGTGCAGATCTTAACAGAATAATGGAGTAAGGAAACTGATTTAGTAAATAAAATTTCCCACCAGAGAAAATTTCAGGAAAGGTATCTCTACAGCTGAACTCTACTAAACACTTAAAGAAGAACTAATCTCTTGTTGTCAAACTCCTTCAAAGAGTTGAAGAGGAGGGAAGACTTCAAGACTAATTATATAAGACCAGCATCACCCTGAAACCAAACCCAGATAAAGAAAATACTATAAGAGAAAACTACAAACCACTATTACTGATAAACATAGATGCAAAAATCCTCAACAAAATAATATGAATCTGTATTCAACAGTACATTAAAAAGGACTGTTCACTATGATCAAGTGGGATTTATTCCTAGGTTGCAAGGATGGCATAACATATTAAAATCCGTAAGTGCGATTTACCATTTTTACAGAATGAGAGACAAAAACAACACAGTAATTCTAATTGATGCATAAAAAGCATTTGACAAAACTTAGTATCCTTTTATGATAAAAACTCAATAAATTAGGTATAGAAGGAATCTTTGTCAACACAATAAAGCCCAAATATGACATGTTCACAGCTCCCATTATATTCACTGGTGAAAAGTTGAAGGCTTTTCTTGTGTCTCTTGATCAGGAACAAGATGAGGATGCCCACTCAACAATAAAGTGTTACTGCACATTAAAAACAAACTGACTTGCAGCACACCAACATGGCACAAGTATACATATGTAACAAACCTGCACGTTATGCACATGTACCCTAGAACTTAAAGTATAATAATAATAATAAATAAATATAAAAAAACCAAAAAACAAACTGACTAAAAAATAAGAATACTCACAGTGAAATAAAATAAGATAAATAGGAGTAAATTTAATAAGAATGTGAAAGATCTGTATACGAAAAACTATGAAACATTGATAAAAGTTATTCTACATGACAGAAATGAAGGGAAAGATATCTCATGCTTCTGAATTGAAAGAATATTGTTAAAAAGTGTATACTAAAAGCAATCTACAGATTCAGTGCAATCCCTATTAAAATTCTAATTTCACTCTGCAGAAATAGAAAAAATATGGTAAGGAACCACAGAAACTCTGGATAGCCAGCAGTCTTGACCAAAAATATCAAAGCTGAAGGCATCACACTACCAGATTTTGAAATATAATACAAAGCTTTAGCATCAAAACTCCATGGCACTGGTATCAAAACAGGTATACCAACATGGAACAAGAGAGGCCAGAAATGAATCAATGCATCTGCAGTTAATTAATGTTTGACAAAAATTTTCTTTTTCTGTATGTGGTTATCTGGTTTTTCTAACACTCTTGAAGAGATTGCCTTTTCCCCATTGAAAATACTCAATGTTTTCTTCAACAAATGGTGGTAGGGAAGAAAAAAGCAAATGGTGTTAGAAAAATGGAGTAATTATATACAGAAGGATAAAAATGGACCATTATCTTACCTTATACAAGAATCAACTAAATATGGATTGAAAACTTATTTAAAACCTCAAGCTATGAAAGTACTAGAAGAAAACATAGAAAAAATCTTATGATATGTGTGGGCAAGTATTTCTTTTAATAACCTCAAAGGCATAGATAATAAAAGATATAGTAGACAAATATGATGGCATCAAACTGAAAAGTTTTGCACAGCAAAAGAAACAACAGACAAGATTAGAAAAAAACATTGAAAATGATACATTGAGCCTAATAACCAAAATTTAAAAGAAACACAATCTACTGAATAATAAGAAAACATATCCCAATTGAAAAATGAGCAAAGGGCCGGATGCAGTGTGGCTCATGCCTATAAATAATCTCAGCATTTTTGGAGGCTGAGCTGAGAAGATTGCTTGAGCCCAGGAGATTAAGACCAGCCTGGGCAACATAAGGAGACCTTCCCATCTTCAAAACAAATTTTTTGTAATTAGTCAAGTGTGAAGCATGTGCCTCTTGTCTCAGTTACTCAGGAAGCTGAAGGAGGAGGATTGCTGAATCCTGGGAGGTAGAGTCTGCAGTAAGCCTTGATCACAGCACTGCACTTTCTCCTGGGTGACAGAGCAACACCCTGTCTCAAAAGGGCAAAGACTTGGATATATATTTCTCAAAGAAGACACACAAATGGCTAACAGATATATTAAAAACTGCTCAACATCTCTAATCATGAGATAATACAAAATAAGACCAGATTGAGGTGTCAGCTCGTATCTGTTTGATTGCCAATTAGCAAAAAGATGAAATATAAGTTTTGGAGAGGATGTGGAGAAAAGGGAATTGTTATTTACTATTAGTGGTATTGCATATTGGTACAGCCATTTTGAAAAACAAAAGATTCCTCAGAAAACTAAAAATACAATTGCCTGTGATCCAGCAATTCCACTACTGGGAACATACAGAAAGGGATTAAAATCAGAATCGGAAAAAGATGTATGCTCTCCCATGTTTATTGCAGTATTATTTGCAGTAGCCAAGATGTGAAAACAACCTAAGTGTCTATCAATAGATAAATGGATTCTAACATGTGGTATACATACAGTGGATGTATGTATACCATTACCCAAGCATCACATTACCCAAATTCAGACTATCGTACAAGGCTACAGTAACCAAAACAGCATGCTACTGGTACAAAAACAGACTTACAGATGAATGGAACAGAATAGAGAGCCCAGAAATAATGCCGCACAGCTACAACAATCTAGTCTTTGACAAAATCAACAAAAACGAGCAATGGGGAAAGTATTCCCGCATTCAATAAATGGTTCTGAAATAACTGGCTATCCTTATGCAAAAGATTAAAACTGGACCCCTTCCTTACACCATATAAAAAATCAGCTAAAGATGACTAAAGACTTAAATGTAAAACTTGAAACTAAAAAAGCCCTCAAAGATAACTTAGGGATATCATTCTGGACATAGGACCTGGCAAAGATTTCATGATGAAGATGCTAAAAGCAATTGAAACAAAAACAAAAGTCAACAAATGGGACCTAATTAAGTAAAGAGCTTTTACACAGTAAAATAAACTATCAACAGGGTAAACAGACAGTCAACCAAATGAGAGAAAATATTTGCAAATTGTGCGGCTGACCAAGGTCTAGTATCCAGAATCTAAAAGGAACTTAAATTTACAAGCAAAAAACAACCTCATTAAAAAGTGGGCAAAGGGCATGAACAGACATTTTTCAAAAGAAGACATATGCAAGGCCAAGAAGCATATGAAAAAATGCTCAACACCACTAAGCATTGGAGAAATGTAAATCAAAACCACAAGGAGATACCATCCCACACCAGTCAGAACGGCTATTACTCAAAAGTAAAAAAATAACATGCTGACAAGGCTGTGGAGAAAAGGAAATACACACCGTTGGAGGGTATGTTAGTTCGTTTAGCAGTTGTGGAAAGCAGTTGGGCAATTTCTCAAAGAACTTAAGACAGAATTACCATTGGACTCAGCAATCCCATGATTAAGCATATACCCAAGGGAATATAAACCAATCTACCATAAAAACACAGGCACATGCATGTTCATGGCAGCACCCATCAATGGTAGACTGGATAAAGAAAACGTGGCACATATACCCTATGGAATACTATGCAGTCATAAAAAATAATGAAATAATGTCCTTTGCAGCAACATGGTTGGGACTGGAGGTAACTTACCATAAGTGAACTACTGCAAAAACAGAAAACCAAATACGTGGGTTCTCACTTATTAGTGGGAGCCAAACATTGAATACACATGAACATAAAGATGAGACTAGACATTGAGGACCGCTAGACAAGGAAAGGATGGAGGAGTGTCTGGGCTGAAGAACAACCTATTGGGTACTATGCCTACTTCCTGGGTGATGGGATTGTTGGGACCCCAAGCCTCAGTGTCATGCAATTTACCCATGTGGCAGCATGTATGCATTTTAATCCATAATAAAAGTTGAAACTATAAATACAATTTTAAAATGACTGCACCATTTTGCATTCCCACAGCATTGAATTAGAGTTCGTCTCCACATTTTTGCCAGTATTTGGTGATGTCAGTATTCTGGATTTTGGTCATTCTAATAGGTGTGCAGTGGCATCTCATTGTTGCATTTCCCTGAGGAAATATTTTGTGTAGCATCATTACATATGCTTATTTTTCATTTGTATATTTCATTTGGTGAGGTGCCTGTTAAGGTCTTTAGCGCTTTTTTTTTTTTTTTTTTTTTTTTTAATTTTTTTATTTTTTTATTTTTTTTTATTTTTTATTTTTTTTTTATTATACTTAAGTTCTAGGGTACATGTGCATAACGTTTATATCATGTAACTCCCCAATGCAATCCCTCCCTCCCCCCCCTCCCCATGATAGGCCCCAGTGTGTGATGTTCCCCTTCCCGAGTCCAAGTGATCTCATTGTTCAGTTCCCACCTATGAGTGAGAACATGCGGTGTTTGGTTTTCTCTTCTTGTGATAGTTTGCTAAGAAGGATGGTTTCCAGCTGCATCCATGTCCCTACAAAGGACGCAAACTCATCCTTTTTGATGGCTGCATAGTATTCCATGGTGTATATGTGCCACATTTTCTTAATCCAGTCTGTCACAGATGGACATTTGGGTTGATTCCAAGTCTTTGCTATTGTGAATAGTGCCGCAATAAACATACGTGTGCATGTGTCTTTGTAGTAGAGTAATTTATAATCCTTTGGGTATATACCCAGTAGTGGGATGGCTGGGTCATATGGTACATCTAGTTCTAGATCCTTGAGGAATCGCCATACTGTTTTCCATAATGGTTGAACTAGTTTACAATCCCACCAACAGTGTAAAAGTGTTCCTATTTCTCCACATCCTCTCCAACATCTATTGTTTCCTGACTTTTTAATGATTGCCATTCTAACTGGTGTGAGATGGTATCTCATTGTGGTTTTGATTTGCATTTCTCTGATGGCGAGTGATGACGAGCATTTTTTCATGTGTCTGTTGGCTGTATGGATGTCTTCTTTTGAGAAATGTCTGTTCATATCCTTTCCCCACTTTTTGATGGGTTTGTTTGTTTTTTTCTTGTATATTTGTTTGAGTTCTTTGTAGATTCTGGATATTAGCCCTTTGTCAGATGAGTAGGTTGCAAAAATTTCTCCCCATTCTGTAGGTTGCCTGTTCACTCTGATGGTAGTTTCTTTGCTGTGCAAAAGCTCTTTAGTTTAATGAGATCCCATTTGTCAATTTTGGCTTTTGCTGCCGTTGCTTTTGGTGTTTTAGACATGAAGTCCTTGCCCATGCCTATGTCCTGAATGGTACTACCTAGATTTTCTTCTAGGGTTTTTATGGTATTAGGTCTAACATTTAAGTCTCTAATCCATCTTGAATTAATTTTCGTATAAGGGGTAAGGAAAGGATCCAGTTTCAGCTTTCTACTTATGGCTAGCCAATTTTCCCAGCACCATTTATTAAATAGGGAATCCTTCCCCATTTCTTGTTTTTGTCAGGTTTGTCAAAGATCAGATGGCTGTAGATGTGTGGTATTATTTCTGAGGACTCTGTTCTGTTCCACTGCTCTATTTCTCTTTGTGGTACCAGTACCATGCTGTTTTGGTTACTGTAGCCTTGTAGTATAGTTTGAAGTCAGGTAGCGTGACGCCTCCAGCTTTGTCCTTTTGACCTAGGATTGTCTTGGCAATGCGGGCTCTTTTTTGGTTCCATATGAACTTTAAAGCAGTTTTTTCCAATTCTGTGAAGAAACTCATTGGTAGCTTGATGGGGATGGCATTGAATCTATAAATAACCTTGGGCAGTATGGCCATTTTCACGATATTGATTCTTCCTATCCATGAGCATGGTATGTTCTTCCATTTTTTGTGTCCTCTTTGATTTCACTGAGCAGTGGTTTGTAGTTCTCCTTGAAGAGGTCCTTTACATCCCTTGTAAGCTGGATTCCTAGGTATTTTATTCTCTTTGAAGCAATTGTGAATGGAAGTTCATTCCTGACTTTGCTCTCTGCTTGTCTGTTACTGGTGTATAAGAATGCTTGTGATTTTTGCACATTAATTTTGTATCCTGAGACTTTGCTGAAGTTGCTTATCAGCTTAAGGAGATTTTGGGCTGAGACGATGGGGTTTTCTAAATATACAATCATGTCATCTGCAAACAGGGACAATTTGACTTCTTCTTTTCTAACTGGATACCCTTGATTTCTTTCTCTTGCCTGATTGCCCTAGCCAGAACTTCCAACACTATGTTGAATAGGAGTGGTGAGAGAGGGCATCCCTGTCTTGTGCCAGTTTTCAAAGGGAATTTTTCCAGTTTTTGCCCATTCAGTATGATATTAGCTGTGGGTTTGTCGTAAATAGCTCTTATTATTTTGAGGTACGTTCCATCAATACCGAATTTATTGAGCGTTTTTAGCATAAAGGGCTGTTGAATTTTGTCAAAAGCCTTTTCTGCATCTATTGAGATAATCATGTGGTTCTTGTCTTTGGTTCTGTTTATATGCTGGATTACGTTTATTGATTTGCGAATGTTGAACCAGCCTTGCATCCCAGGGATGAAGCCCACTTGATCATGGTGGATAAGCTTTTTGATGTGCTGCTGAATCCGGTTTGCCAGTATTTTATTGAGAATTTTTGCATCGATGTTCATCAGGGATATTGGTCTAAAATTCTCTTTTTTTGTTGTGTCTCTGCCAGGCTTTGGTATCAGGATGCTGTTGGCCTCATAAAATGAGTTAGGGAGGATTCCCTCTTTTTCTATTGATTGGAATAGTTTCAGAAGGAATGGTACCAGCTCCTCCTTGTACCTCTGGTAGAATTCAGCTGTGAATCCATCTGGTCCTGGACTTTTTTTTCGTGGGTAGGCTATTATTGTTGCCTCAATTTCAGAGCCTGTTATGGTCTATTCAGGGATTCAACTTCTTCCTGGTTCAGTCTTGGGAGAGTGTAAGTGTCCAGGAAATTATCCATTTCTTCTAGATTTTCTAGTCGATTTGCGTAGAGGCATTTATAGTATTCTCTGATGGTTGTTTGTATTTCTGTGGGGTCGGTGGTGATATCCCCTTTATCATTTTTTATTGCGTCTATTTGATTCCTCTCTCTTTTCTTCTTTATTAGTCTTGCTAGCGGTCTGTCAATTTTGTTGATCTTTTCAAAAAACCAACTCCTGGATTCATTGATTTTTTGGAGGGTTTTTTGTGTGACTCTATCTCCTTCAGTTCTGCTCTGATCTTAGTTATTTCTTGCCTTCTGCTAGCTTTTGAATGTGTTTGCTCTTGCCTCTCTAGTTCTTTTAATTGTGATGTTAAAGTGTCAATTTTAGATCTTTCCTGCTTTCTCTTGTGGGCATTTAGTGCTATAAATTTCCCTCTACACACTGCTTTAAATGTGTCCCAGAGATTCTGGTATGTTGTATCTTTGTTCTCATTGGTTTCAAAGAACATCTTTATTTCTGCTTTCATTTCGTTATGTACCCAGTAGTCATTCAGGAGCAGGTTATTCAGTTTCCATGTAGTTGAGCGGTTTTGATTGAGTTTCTTAGTCCTGAGTTCTAGTTTGATTGCACTGTGGTCTGAGAGACAGTTTGTTATAATTTCTGTTTTTGTACATTTGCTGAGGAGTGCTTTACTTCTTCCAATTATGTGGTCAATTTTGGAATAAGTGCGATGTGGTGCTGAGAAGAATGTATATTCTGTTGATTTGGGGTGGAGAGTTCTATAGATGTCTATTAGGTCTGCTTGGTGCAGAGATGAGTTCAATTCCTGGATATCCTTGTTAACTTTCTGTCTCGTTGATCTGTCTAATGTTGACAGTGGAGTGTTGAATCTCCCATTATTATTGTATGGGAGTCTAAGTCTCTTTGTAGGTCTCTAAGGACTTGCTTTATGAATCTGGGTGCTCCTGTATTGGTGCATATATATTTAGGAGAGTTAGCTCTTCCTGTTGAATTGATCCCTTTACCATTATGTAATGGCCTTCTTTGTCTCTTTTGATCTTTGATGGTTTAAAGTCTGTTTTATCAGAGACTAGGATTGCAACCCCTGCTTTTTTTTGTTCTCCATTTGCTTGGTAGATCTTTCTCCATCCCTTTATTTTGAGCCTATGTATGTCTCTGCATGTGAGATGGGTCTCCTGAATACAGCAGACTGATGGGTCTTGACTCTTTATCCAGTTTGCCAGTCTGTGTCTTTTAATTGGAGCATTTAGTCCATTTACATTTAAGGTTAATATTGTTATGTGTGAACTTGATCCTGTCATTATGATATTAACTGGTTATTTTGCTCATTAGTTGATGCAGTTTCTTCCTAGCCTCGATGGTCTTTACATTTTGGCATGTTTTTGCAATGGCTGGTACCGGTTGTTCCTTTCCATGTTTAGGGCTTCCTTCAGGGTCTCTTGTAAGGCAGGCCTGGTGGTGACAAAATCTCTAAGCATTTGCTTATCTGTAAAGGATTTTATTTCTCCTTCACTGATGAAACTTAGTTTGGCTGGATATGAAATTCTGGGTTGAAAATTCTTTTCTTTAAGAACATTGAATATTGGCCCCCACTCTCTTCTGGCTTGTAGAGTTTCTGCCGAGAGATCTGCTGTTAGTCTGATGGGCTTCCCTTTGTGGGTAACCCGACCTTTCTCTCTGGCTGCCCTTAAGATTTTTCCTTCATTTCACTTTGGTGAATCTGGCAATTATGTGTCTTGGAGTTGCTCTTCTGGAGGAGTATCTTTGTGGCGTTCTCTGTATTTCCTGAATTGAATGTTGGCCTGCCCTACTAGGTTGGGGAAGTTCTCCTGGATGATATCCTGAAGAGTGTTTTCCAACTTGGTTCCATTTTCCCCCTCACTTTCAGGCACCCCAATCAGACGTAGATTTGGTCTTTTTACATAATCCCATACTTCTTGCAGGCTTTGTTCATTTCTTTTTCTTCTTTTCTTTTGGTTTCTCTTCTCGCTTCATTTCATTCATTTGATCCTCAATCGCTGATACTCTTTCTTCCAGTTGATCGAGTCGGTTACTGAAGCTTGTGCATTTGTCACGTATTTCTCGTGTCATGGTTTTCATCTCTGTCATTTCGTTTATGATCTTCTCTGCATTAATTAGTCTAGCTGTCAATTCTTCCACTTTTTTTTCAAGATTTTTAGTTTCTTTGCGCTGGGTACGTAATTCCTCCTTTAGCTCTGAGAGGTTTGATGGACTGAAGCCTTCTTCTCTCATCTCGTCAAAGTCATTCTCTGACCAGCTTTGATCCGTTGCTGGCGATGGGCTGCGCTCCTTTGCAGGGGGAGATGCGCTCTTATTTTTGAATTTCCAGCTTTTCTGCCCTGCTTTTTCCCCATCTTGTGGTTTTATCTGTCTCTGGTCTTTGATGATGGTGACGTACTGATGGGGTTTTGGTATAGGTGTCCTTCCTGTTTGATAGTTTTCCGTCTGACAGTCAGAAGGACTGTCTGTTGGTCTGTTGGAGATTGCTTGAGGACCACTCCAGACCCTGTTTGCCTGGGTATCAGCAGCAGAGGTTGCTAAAGATAGAATATTGCTGAGCAGCGAGTGTACCTGTCTGATTCTTCCTTTGGAAGTTTCCTTTCAGGGATGACTCCACCCTGTGAGGTGTGGGGTGTCAGACTGCCCCTAGTGGGGGATGTCTCCCAGCTAGGCTACTCAGGGGTCAGGGACCCACCTGAGCAGGCAGTCTGTCCGTTCTCGGATCTCAACCTCCGCGTTGGGAGATCCAAGGCTCTCCCCAAAGCTGTCAGACAGAGTCGTTCGCCTCTGCACCGCCCCCGCTGCTTTCCCTATTGGACCTCAGCTGTGGGCTGTCCCCAGAGGTGGAGTCTACAGAGACAGGCAGGTTTCCTTGAGCTGCTGTGAGCTCCACCCAGTTCGAGCTTCCCAGCGGCTTTGTTTACCTACTTAAGCCTCAGCAATGGCGGGCGCCCCTCCCCCAGCCTCGCTGCTGCCTTGCGGATAGATCCCCGCAGACGGCTGTGTTAGCAGTGAGGGAGGCTCCGTGGGCGTGGGACCCTCCCGGCCGGTGAGGGATATATCTCCTGGTGTGCCTGTTTCCTTAAAGCGCAGTATTGGGGTGGGAGTTACGCGATTTTCCAGGTGTTATGTGTCTCAGTTCCCCTGGCTAGGAAAACGGATTCCTTCCCCCTTGCTCTTCCAGGTGAAGCGATGCCTCGCACTGCTTCAGCTCACGCTGGTCAGGCTGCAGCAGCTGACCAGCACCGATTGTCCGGCACACCCTAGAGAGATGACCCCAGTACCTCAGTGGAAAATGCAGAAATCACCGGTCTTCTGTGTTACTCGCGCTGGGAGTTGGAGACTGGAGCTGTTCCTATTCGGCCATCTTCGAGATCTAAAAAATTATATCTAGATGTGTTACAGTGAAAAATCAGTGACAACATGGAAAATAACAATTCTGGAGTGGTGAGAGTGAAAATTATGGCAGTGAGTTCAAGAGTGAATGGAAAGGAAACTTGAGTCCATGAGTACAAGCAGTTCAATTTTAAGGACATCATGCCCACGTGGCATTATCATGCATGATCTAATTTTCTTCTTGTTAAACTGTATTTTTCAATCCTTTCATAATGATTAAGGATTAATTACATGGTGTGTTTTAACACCTTAATAGTTTTTAAAAATTACATATATATGGCATTTTAAAAGCCAGACAAAGGTAATAAATAACATCATAAAATTATAGAACTAGAAACGCCTTGAACATTTCTATATTATAAAGCTGGTTATCATTTTGCTCATGCTTATAAATAAAGACCACAGAAAGGCTAAAGGGCAGTATTTCCTACCTGAGAAAAATCACCCAACTCTGAGATATTTTACACTCATCAAATATACAAAATGGTTTGTCATATTAAAATATTAAATTCTATGAGATGAAAAAAGATGAAAATTCAAATAATCTTATTTTGTCAACGGAATTTTTGTAAATTATATCATAGGAAGTCACTGTGGTCAAATATGGTGCCGTGCATGCTGAAATGTCTTTTAAAAGGATAATGGCAGGCATTCAGAGTGCCTCTAAACAGGAGGTTCACTGCATTAGCAGCACCCTGGTTTGGCACAGGAGTCAGCAAATCAGTACTTGTGAGCCAAATTCAGCCCACTGCCTGTTTTTGTAAGTACAGTTTTCTTGGAAACAGTGCCACCTATTCGTTCATTGTCTGTGAAAGATGTCAGAGAACTTCTGGTCCAGAAAGCCTAAAATAGTTACTATCTGGCTCTTTACAGGAAAAAACTGGTCAACTCCTGACTCGGCAGATCAAAGATCCCTTGATATAGTTTAACAAGTTTTACCAATGCGCTGAATATTTACATGGAGTACAGATCCCCATGTGCAATCCCTTGGGAATATTCAGATTATTCTGAGAATTCAATATTTGAGCACTCATGCATTGAGAACAAAAAAGCAAATGACATAACTAGCAATTTTGTGGGTAACGTAAAGTGCCAAAGTAGCATGTAGTTTCCTTTTGCAACTCAATAGATATTACAAGTATTAAGAAATTACAGGCTGGGCACAGTGGCTCACGCCTGTAATCCCAGCACTTTGGGAGGCTGAGGCGGGCAGATCACGAGGTCAGGAGATCGAGACTATCCTGGCTAACATGGTGAAACCCCATCTCTACTAAAAATACAAAAAATTAGCTGGGCATGGTGGCAGATGCCTGTAGTCCCAGCTACTTGGGAGGCTGAGGTGGTAGAATGGCATGAACCTGGAGGCGGAGCTTGCAGTGAGCCGAGATCGCACCACTGCACTCCCGCCTGGGCAACAGAGAGATTCTCCATCTCAAAAAACAAGAAATTACAATATGATAATCTAACAAAATTTACTTAAGATGTGTTATCAAACTAAATGTTTTAAATATATTTTACTGATGAAATAATCAGTATACTATAGCTCCTACCTCATTTTTAAAAGAAAGTTTCAAACTACATTATTTAATGAGTATGACAATTTACCTATTTCCTCATTAATGGATTTTAGACTATCTCCAGTTTTTTGATATGACAATGCTATAATGAAAATTCTTAACATATGTAAGCATGTAACATATATTAATATCCTTAACACACTTTTGTCATGCTTGAGATGTTTTATAAACATGTTACAAACACACACATAGAAATACATAAGACATATATGCATGTGTGTGTATGTATGTCTATATGCATGTAGCCTATATATATAACATACAATAGGCCAACGTATATATATAACATACAGTAGGGCAACATACACACACACACACAGATACATATATCAGAATATATATGTTGGCCTATTGTATGTATATATAATATGTAATAAATGTCCATAACTTGTGTGTATGTGTAAAGTCATATTCCTGCAGGATCCAGTCTCAGAAGTAAAGCTGATATGTTAAAGGAATGACATATTGAAATTTTGACATATACTACTAAATTACCCTTCAATAAAGATTCACCAAATAAGTGTACGAGAGAACTTTTTTTTCCCACATTTGCCCACACTAGTTATTTTTTAATAAAATACCAATATGCTTTGAAAAACTGTATCTAATTGCTTGTTAATTTGCATTTTTCTGATTACCACATAAGACAGAATCCCTAGTGAAAGTATAAAATTCATTAACCATGCATATTACCTGAAATTAGAATTCATTTGATAGTATAATAACAATAATCTACTATCAATATTGCTATAAGCTTACCTATTATACTCTTCACTCTTCTGCATGGGAAACTGATGATTATCAGGTTTTCTGCCTCTTCTTTCTTAAATTAATTCATCATCATCATCATCATTGTCACTGTTATCAGCATGTAGGTTTCTTGCCACTTCCATTTTCTTATTTCTGCACTTTCTCATTTTTTCTGCAAGCTGCAATGAAAGTTTGATACTGAGAATAACTGTCATTATTTTAACCAACAGAAAGAACTTTTTTGTCTTCATTCATTTTATAACTTCAGTCTGTCATAAGTCATTAAAATACCTTCTGCTTGCTTTCATTTTATCATAATTATTATTATTTTTTTTTAGGGTTCTGAATACACATGATTTTCTTTTTCTTTTTTTTTACATAGATTTTCTTTTTATTATTATTATTATTATACTTTAAGTTCTAGGGTACATGTGCATGACGTTTATATCATGTATAACTCCCCAATGCAATCCCTCCCTCCCCCCCCCGCATGATAGGCCCCAGTGTGTGATGTTCCCCTTCCCGAGTCCAAGTGATCTCATTGTTCAGTTCCCACCTATGAGTGAGAACATGCGGTGTTTGGTTTTCTCTTCTTGTGATAGTTTGCTAAGAATGATGGTTCCCAGCTGCATCCATGTCCCTACAAAGGACGCAAACTCATCCTTTTTTATGGCTGCATATCATAATTATTAATGTAAGTTATAGTGTGATTTTTCCTTTGAAAGTCATGAAGTCTGATTTATTTCTGTTTGAGTGAATACAACACAATTTTCCAAACTTTCAAAAAGGGCCCGTTCCAAATTTGTGCTGTTGTTCCCATCCACTCTTTGCTGTCTAATGTAATTTCACCCTCTTGTGACGAGCAGAAGCAGAGAAATAAAAGGACAAAGCCCTGAAATCTGTCCTCTTCTATCTTTACCTCCAGGAGTTTACACTGAATGGCCAGATTTAGAGGATGTGACATTGTGGGGCTTCAGGAACAGAAAGGAAGCTTTTCCCTCTCTGGGGTAAGCTTTCTCCACTGTCTTTTATCTTTCTTTTTTCATTCAGATCCTAGGACTTCAAAACTGTGAAGGTGCCTGCTGAAATACAGGAACCAAAATTCGAAACCACAGAAGCAGCAGAGTGAAACTGCTGAGGTGCTAGTAGAGTTCTGGAAAATGAGATGCTTTCCAATTTCACATTCACTAACCATGACATTTTATAGCTGGAGAACAGACAGTGTAATTATCTACTTTAGCCCTGTTATCAAAAAAGATTAAATGACTCATCCAAAGCTCCTAAAGTGGCATTTCCTAGCATTTTATGGTACAAAAACCAATAATGCTATTTCGTAATGCTGAGTCAGATAAATTACCTGATACATTCATCAAATTAAATCACAAGAATTCAAAGTATCACTCTGGGAAAGTAACTTACTGCCTCAGCAGGTGCTGAGAGGCCTCGTCTACTTTTACTTTTAAAGTTGGGTATCACCAGATTTTTGTCTTTCTTTAAAACTCGATGTACAGACATCAGGTTTCTACTTTGGAGTCAAAAACTAAATTTTTGGCTGAGAATCTATGGTACTTGTATGATAAAGTTATACATCCAAAAACGTATACTCTATTAAATAAAATCACATTATAATCTGATTTGACAGAAACATGTAAAAGTGGTAATTAAAAAATAGATATATCTATATACATTTGTTTTCAAACATATTTAAGGTGGTCATAATGAAATTATAAGCCCCAACATATTGAGTGAAATGAATCAACTTGCACACCTGAAAGCACAACATACAATATACTGATTCCTCTGAGTATAAATATTTGTTCCAACTCTCAAGGAGAGATAGATTTTTATGTCACTGCTTCTTTCCCATTGATTTCCAACTTTATTAAGTAAGTGCAATTCATCTTCAATAGGGAAAAATTAGATCCTAGAGCTCATTACATTGTTTAAGCAATTTCCTGTATGCTTACCCTAGTTCACAAGTATCCATATCCATGGCATATGAATAGATGAGTTTCCCTGTCCCTCTGCCCCTTGGAAAATTGATAGATAGACTTGGGTTGATTAAGAAACAAAGACTGTAGAATGTTCTCCTGAGCTTCTATCATTTACATAGAAAAATAATCTATTTCCACACACAATTATGTATTTAGTAGCCCCATTTTACACAAGAGCTTTTCATAAGTAAAAAAGTAGAATGCACCAGATAAGTGATCAAGAGAAAAAAACCAGGTAGTAGCAAGTGGTCCTCTAAGTCTTTCTCAAGTTGAACTTTTTCTTTCTTCAAAGTCAGGAACTCTAGTTTTAATATGCCTATTCATTCTTCAGTCTTTGTATATTGTGCTGTAACTGTTCTTCCAGATGTACTTTTGGCACTCTGTCACTGTGTGGTGGAGAGGAATGCACATTTTCTAATCCAAATTCTATTCTTTTATAGTTATTTGCACTGCAATTATGATATAATGGTTTCTGGAACAAGTTCTGTATTGGTTTTGTATTATTATAAACGTCTGTTAACAAGAGAAGCACCATGCCTTTTTGTTTACTCACATGCTCCATTTCTCTGGAGGAGGTAAGCCACAAATCTAAAAGACTTTTTGGATCACTATACTGAGGCAGCGTATTTCTGATGTCCTATTTGCAATTAGTGTTATTTTGGTTATTTTTTTCATCATGTGCCTGTAACACTCTTGGTCTTCTTTTATTTCAGTGATAACCACTTCTGGGTTCCTCGCTTTTGTACTTTCTGGGTCATTATAAAAATTCTCCTGGTCTGTGTTAAAAATATATACAGTAGGCCGGGCGCGGTGGCTCAAGCCTGTAATCCCAGCACTTTGGGAGGCCGAGAGGGGCAGATCACGAGGTCAGGAGATCGAGACCATCCTGGCTAACACGGTGAAACCCCGTCTCTACTAAAAATACAAAAACTAGCCGGCGAGGTGGCGGCGCCTGTAGTCCCAGCTACTCGGGAGGCTGAGGCAGGAGAATGGCATAAACCCGGGAGGCGGAGCTTGCAGTGAGCTGAGATCCGGCCACTGCACTCCAGTCCGGGCGACAGAGCGAGACTCCGCCTCAAAAAAAAAAAAAAAAAATATATATATATATATATATACAGTGTCTGGTTTGTTATTATTTTCACAGCATATTTCATTTTCATTTTTAAAATAAAAATCAGAAGGTGACTGGGAAGCATATTCCAAGGACCCAGAGTAGAAATGAAAAGGAAAGATATTTATGAGACTGAACTATTTTTGTTCAGAAAATATCTGGAATACTACACATAGGATGTATAGGATGCATACTACTCTAGATGCATTTTTTCCTAACAGTCATGTATATTATTTGTCGAATTAGAGGGTATGTTCTTTACATTTCTTCTTCCTGTAGTGGCTCTTCCTCTGAACAACAGAAGTTTTGGATTCCTCACAAATTTCATTCAAACTCTCCTTCAACTCTATTGTGATGAAGTTTTAAAGTTTTTTCCACCCTCATTTGCCTGGTTTGACCCATGCTTTCTCCTATTTTTGCACACAAAGGAGTCCTGCACATAGAGATATATGCTGTCTATTATAGTACTTGTTCACTTCTATTTGTAGAGACATTTTTTGCAGATGCAAACTGGAAGATTAATTTGTTAGTTTTATTTGTCAGATGTCTTTTCTGTCAGGGTGCATGTTTTAAAGGTAACTTTGTCATTAAATAATCAAGTATGGAAAAATAAAAGATAAAAAATAATAAAATTTTAACTGTTAAACTTCTTAATCTATGTTTATCTACTCCTAATCACTGGATGGTAATTAGTAAGTTAAAAATAATTTGCATTAGCCTAAAATAGGGGAAATATATCAACCATCAACATTAACTTTGTAACTATTTGAACTAAAATTAATTCGTTTTGTGTTTAATTTACCAAAAATGAATTAAAAGGTGATTTGCAGTATTACAAAGGCATCCTTCACTTAGGAAGATTTTATCTCAGTGTACCTAAAATAGTGATACTCAACAAACAGTGCATACTTGAGAGCTTTTTTCCAAAGATTACTAACTGGTGAGTAGGCAATCAAAATTGACACTAACCAGAAAACAAAGCCAAATTCTTACAATTCAAATCACATACTATAAAATGATAGTGTTATATACCTGTTCTGCATAGACTATGGTCTTAAGTCAAGTTTCAATATATTCTAAGGTCCACTAATAACAGGTTAAAAATGTTTTAACAATAGTTACAGATTTGCTCTATGAAATAAGTTAGAAAGTTACTGTTTGTACCCTCACACCAAAGCTCCCATTCTGCAAGTCTGGTTCTCGTGACAGGCAGTTGGGTTGACTTTATGACCCCATTCTCTCTCTGAACATAGATACTAAAGTCAATTAAAAATCACGTGCCAGGCGTGGTGGCTCACAATTGTAATCCCAGCGTTTTGGGAGGCCGAGGCAGGTGGATCATGAGGTCAGGAGTTCAAGACCAGCCTGGCCAACCTGGTGAAACCCCATCTCTACTAAAGATACAAAAAATTAGCTGGGAATAGTTGTGCACACCTATAATCCCGGTTACTCGGGAGGCTGAGGCAAGAGAATTGCTTGAACCCGGGAGGTGGAGGTTGCAGTGAGCCAGCCACTGCACTCCAGCCAGGGCCACAAGGTGAGACTCTGTCTCAAAAAAAAAAAAAAATCACACTGGAGAATACATTTTTCATCACAGTATTAGTGACCCATAATATATAAAGTTGCAAATTTTGACCCATTAGCAATGATTACTCCTTTAACATGAACCCAAGTCAGCAGCCATCAGTGTTAAATTGTTCATAATTTTGATTGCTTACAATTATAATTCAATATTTGATGTTACCTTTTTTATTATTTAGGATGTTATAAAAATGAACAGCAAACAACATTCAGGAACTTTTGGCTTCATTTCCAAGGGAAAAGATTAGCTGTAAATCACTATAGATTCTGAGAATATTTTCAGTTTTACAGCCAATTAAAATGTTTTCAAATTAAATATTAAATTATAATCAACTGATTCTTAAAGGACAGTCCACGGGTAATTTAATTTGAAGTATGCCATGTTACCAAAGCAAAGAAAACCAGAAATTTGAAATTAAATTTTTACATACCTGTAGGTGGTTGTTTTCACATCCTTGAAGCCTGTCTTGCTCTGATGTCATTTTTAGTCTTGTTCCGCTCAAAAAGCCGTACATTTCATTAAAATGAACTACTTAGAACAGTTAGGTAAAAGCTATAGCCTTTATAAACATGAACAAAAAAACATATTGTTCTTTTATAAAATGAGAATTTAAAGGTTAATCTTCTTTAAAAAATACTTCTAATTCTCCAAAACTTCAACAAACCACTTGGCAAGACACTAGATGTCACTAGAGTCAAGCCATACATTCATCTCATAGATTCACTCACAATTTCATCCACCCAACATCAGTGAACAAAACCACCAGAAACAAAAAAAATTAAAAATCCAAAAGAAACAGATAAAGTAATACTGTATATTTTCCTTCACTTTATAATAGTACCTTTGTAACAACACACTAAGCCTGTTATTTAGTACTAATAATTTCCAATATGACTTTCTCTTTACCCCTTCATCAGTGTACACTCCGTTCTTTATATCTGAAATGTTGTCCTCTACTATTCTGACAAATTTCTATTCATCTTTTTTGTTTTGTTTTGCTTTGAGACAGAATCTCGCTCTGTCGCCCAGGCTGGAGTGCAGTGGCGCGATCTCGGCTCACTGCAAGCTCCGCCTCCCGGTTCCTGCCTCAGCCTCCGAGGAGCTGGGACCACAGACGCCCGCCACCTCGCCCGGCTAGTTTTTTCTATTTTTTAGTGGACGGGTTTCACTGTGTTAGCCAGGATGGTCTCGATCTCCTGACCTCGTGATCCGCCCGTCTCAACCTCCCAAAGTGCTGGGATTACAGGCTTGAGCCACCGCACCCGGCCTGGATAGTGACTATTCAAATCTGTTGATCTCTTGTCAATTTATCCTGAAGGTTTCTTCCTTTTTCCCATTGATGTATAGGATTCTTCTCTCTCTTTTTTTTTTCCTTTTGTGAGATGGAGTCTTGTTCTGTCACCTGGGCTGGAGTGCAGTGGCACAATCTTGGCTCACGGCAACCTCATTTCCCGGGTTCAAGTGATTCTCCTGCCTCAACCTCCCAAGTAGCCGAGATTACAGGCACCCACCAGAATACCTGGCTAAATTTTTTTGTATTTTTAGTAGAGACGGGGGTTTTACCATGTTGGCCAGGCTGTTCTTGAACTCCTGACCTCAGGCGATCCACCAGCCTCGGCCTCCCAAAGGGCTGGGATTACAGGCGTGAGCCACCGCTCCCAGCCCTGGAGTCTCTCTCTCTATGTACACACATACACACACACGCACACACACCCACACATACACGCACACATGTATACACATATATATACACACACATCTATCTATCTATCTATCTATCTATCTATCAATCATCTATTTTTCTTTGAGATAGGGTCTCGCACTGTTTCTCTGTTGCCCAGGTTGGAGTGTAGTGGCCTGATGTCGGCTTACTGCAGCTTTGACTCCATGGGCTCAGGTGATTCTCCTACCTCAGCCTCCCGGGTAGCTCGGACTATAGGCATGCGCCACCAGGTCTGGCTAATTTTTGTGTTTTTTTAGTAGAGATGTTGCCTAGGCTGGTCTTGAACTCCTGGGCTGAAGTGATCTGTCCGCCTCGGCTTCCCAAATTGCCAAGATTACAGGTGTGAGCCACCATGCCCATCCGGATTCTTTATATATTTTGGAGTTGAGTTCTCTCTCTCTCTGTTTTAGAAGGTTGAATGTATTGCAAATAATTTGTCCCACTCTGATGATTTCTTTTTCATTCTGTTTTTTATTTTTTAAGACGGGGCCTCACTCTGTTCCCAAGGCTGGAGTTCAGTGGCACAGTCTCCACAATTCAGCCTCCACCCTCCCAAGCTCAAGTGATGCTCCCACCTCAGCTTGCAGAGTAGCTGAGACTACAGGCCCTGCCACCAGGTCTGGGTAATTGTTGATTTTTTTTTTTTTTTTTTTTGTAGAAATGGAGTTTTGGAGTTGCCCAGGCTAGTCTTGACCTCTTGAGCTCAAGTGATCTTAATGCCTCAGCCTTTCAAAGTGCTAGGATGACAGACATGTGCCATGGGGCTTGGCCTTTTTAGTTCTATTAATGGTATCATCAGATGAACCATTAAGAACCAAAGTTCTTAACTGTTAAGTAGTCCAATTTGCCACTATTTCCTTTAAGATTAGAATATTTGGTGTCTTGTTTAAGAAATCATTGCCTACCACAAGATCATGAAGAACTTTTTCTCCTGTTTTATATTTTGATTATTTCTTTTGAAAAACAGTAAGTTTTGAGGGGTTTTTTTTTCCAGAAAAAAATGAGTAGTTGATAAACCTTTTCAGTCATTGCCTGTTGACTTCCTTTTGCCCTCGTTTGTGAATGTTAGGCCAGATGTAGACTTTTGAGTTGTATTTGAGTTATGACCTATTTTCGTGGGTGCCCTGTAATCTTGATCCAAATTTTATTGGCATTGAGCATTGCAGATGTGAGCATGAGGCAAACTAGCTTCTCTTTTTGGAGACAAACTTCTTTTTTTCTGGTGTGTGTGTGTGTCTTCAAAATTCAGAAATTTAACCAAGATATGTCTAGGAATTTTGTTTTTCTTGTGCAGTAATATTTTCTAGCCCTTAGTGAAATATTTTAATTTTGACTTGAACCTTTCTTCAGCTCTGCAAAATTTTTTTTGTTTGTTTCTCTGTTTTGTTTTTTCAGACAGAGTTTCAGTGTTACTGCCCAGGCTGTAGTGCAATAGCCGGATCTCGGCTCTCCACGATTTCCGCCTGCGAAGTAGCTGGGATTATAGGCATGTGCCACCATGCCCAGATAATTTCGTATTTTTAGTAGAGACAGGGGTTTCTCCCTCTTGGTCAGGCTGGTCTCGAACTTCCAACCTCAGGTGATCTGCCCA
>NW_022680692.1:0-106630 GCF_009764315.1 Trachypithecus francoisi | reverse complement strand
TGTGTGACTTCCTCACACAGGGTTCCAGCCTTCCCTTCTTGGAACAGTTTGCTAACTCTGTTATCTTTTGTTCTGCAATGTGATATATGGGAGCTCATTGAGGGCAATGGTGAAAAAGGAAATCTCCCCAGAGCAAAACTGGAAAGGAGAATTCTGAGAAACTGCATTTCGATGTGTGAATGCAACTCACAGAGTTCCACGTTTCTCCTCAGTCTTCAGTTTGCTAACACTGTTTTCTGGAAATCTGCAATGGGATATTTCTGAACCAAAGGAAGCTTAGGGTGACAAAGGAAGTACCCACAGATGAGAACTAGAAAGAAGCTTTCTTAGAAACTTCTTGGTGATGTGTGAATTCATCTCACAGAGTTACACTTATGTTTCTTGCAGCAGTCCATTCTCACTGTTGTTGAGGAACCTGAGAAGGACTTCTTTGGATCGCATTGAGGCCTACGCTGATAAAGGAAATATCATCAGTTCAAAACGTGAAAGAACCTTTCTGAGAAAGTTCTTTGTGATCTGTGAATTCCTCTCACAGGGGTACATCTTACTTCTCAGGAAGCAGTTTGCTAACACTCTCTTCGTGGAATCTGCAAAGTGAGATTTGGGAGCCCATAGGGGCCTGGTGTGAAAAGGAAATCTCCACAGAGAATACTAGAGAGAAGCTTACTGAGAGTTGTTTCTGATGTGTGACTTCCTCACACAGGTTCCAGCGTTCCCTTCCTGTACAGTTTTGCTAACTCTGTTATCTTTTGTTCTGCAATGTGATATATGGGAGCTCACTGAGGGCGAAGGTGAAAAAGGAATCTCCCCCCAGAGCAAAACTGGAAAGGAGCCTTCTGAGAAACTGCATTTCGATGTGTGAATGCAAACACAGAGTTCACTTTCTCCAGTCTTCATTTGCTAACACAGTTTTCTGGAAATCTGCAATGGATATTTCTGAACCAAAGGAAGCTTACGGTGACAAAGGAAGTATCCACACATGAGAACTAGAAAGAAGCTTTCTTAGAAACTTCTTGGTGATGTGTGAATTCATCTCACAGAGTTACACTTATGTTTCTTTCAGCAGTCCATTCTCACTGTTGTTGAGGAACCTGAGAAGGACTTCTTTGGATCGCATTGAGGCCTACGCTGATAAAGGAAATATCATCATTTCAAAACGTGAGAGAAGCTTTCTGAGAAAGTTCTTTGTGATCTGTGAATTCCTCTCACAGGGGTACAGCTTAGTTCTCAGGAAGCAGTTTGCTAACAATCTCTTCGTGGAATCTGCAAAGTGAGATTTGGGAGCCCATAGGGGCCCATGGTGAAAAAGGAAATCTCCACAGAGAATAACTAGAGAGAAGCTTACTGAGAGATTCCTTTCTGATGTGTGACTTCCTCACAGAGAGTGCCAGCCTTCCCTTCTCGGAACAGTTTGCTAACTCTCTTTTCTTGTGTTCTGCAATGTGATATATGGGAGCTCATTGAGGGCTATGGTGAAAAAGGAAATCTCCCCAGAGCAAAAGTCGAAAGGAGACTTCTGAGAAACTGCATTTCGATGTGTGCATGCAACTCACAGAGTTACACGTTTCTCTTCAGTCTTCAGTTTGCTAACACAGTTTTCTGGAATCTGCAATGGGATATTTCTGAACAAAGGAAGCTTACGGTGACAAGGAAGTATCCACAGATGAGAACTAGAAAGAAGCTTTCTTAGAAACTTCTTGGTGATGTGTGAATTCATCTCACAGAGTTCACTTATTTTCTTGCAGCAGTCCATTCTCACTGTTGTTGAGGAACCTGAGAAGGACTTCTTTTTGGATCGCATTGAGGCCTACGCTGATAAAGGAAATCTCATCAGTTCAAACGTGAAAGACCTTCTGAGAACAGTTCTTCGTGATCTGTCAATTCCCTCACAAGTTGCAGCTTAGTTCTCGGAAGCAGTTTGCTAGCACTCTCTTCGTGGAATCTGCAAAGTGAGATTTGGGAGCCCATAGGGGCCCATGGTGAAAAAGGAAATCTCCACAGAGAATATCTAGAGAGAAGCTGACTGAGAGATTGCTTTCTGATGTGTGGCTTCCTCACACAGAGTTCCTGCCTTCCCTCTTGGAACAGTTTTCTAACTCTCTTTTCTTGTGTTCTGCAATGTGATATTTGGGAGCTCATTCAGGGCTATGGTGAAAAAGGAAATCTCCCAGAGAAAAATTGGAAAGGAGCCTTCTGAGAAACTGCATTTCGATGTGTGAATGCAACTCACACAATTACACGTTTCTCTTCAGTCTTCAGTTTGCTAACACAGTTTTCTGGAAATCGGCAATGGGATATTTCTGAACCAAAGGAAGCTTACGGTGACAAAGGAAGTATCCACAGATGAGAACTAGAAAGTAGCTTTCTTAGAAACTTCTTGGTGATGAGTGAATTCATCTCACAGAGTTACAATTATGTTTCTTTCAGCAGTCCATTCGCACTGTTGTTGAGGAACCTGAGAAGGACCTCTTTGGATCGCATTGAGGTCTACGCTGATAAAGGAAATCATCATCGTCAAAACGTGAAAAGCTTTCTGAGAATGTCTTTGTGATCTGTGAATTCCTCTGTGAGAGAGATACAGCTGAGTTCTCAGGAAGCAGTTCCTAACCTCTCTTCATGGTATCTGCAAGTGAGATTTGGGATCCCATAGGGCCCATGGTGAAAAAGGACTCTCCACAGAGAATAACTAGAGAGAAGCTTACTGAAGATTGCTTTCTGATGAGTGACTTCCTCACACAGAGTTCCAACCTTCCCTCTTGGAACAGTTTGCTACTTCTCTTTTCTTGTGTCTGCAATGTTATATTTGGGACTCATTGAGGGCTAGGGTGAAAAAGGAAATCTCCCAGAAAAACTGGAAAGATCTTCTGAGAAACTGCATTTCGATGTGTGAATGCAACTCACATAGTTACACTTTTCTCTTCAGTCTTCAGTTTGCTAACACAGTTTCCTGGAAATCTGCAATGGGATATTTCTGAACCAAAGGTAGCTTACGGTGACAAGGAATATCCACAATGAGAACTAGAAAGAATCTTTTCTTAGAAACTTCTTGGTGATGTGTTGAATTCATCTCACAGAGTTACACTTATGTTTCTTGCAGCAGTCCATCTCACTGTTGTTGAGGAACCTGAGAGACCTTCTTTGGATCGCATTGAGGCCTACGCTGATAAAGGAAATATCGTCAGTTCAAAACGTGAGAGAAGCTTTGTGAGAAAGTTCTTTGTGATCTGTGAAATCCTCTCACAGAGGTACAGCTTAGTTCTCAGGAAGCAGTTGGTAACACTCTCTTCGTGGAATCCGCAAAGTGAGATTTGGAGCCCATAGGGGCCCATGGTGAAAAAGGAAATCTCCACAGAGAATACTAGAGAGAAGCTTACTGAGAGATTGCTTTCTGATGTGTGACTTCCTCACACAGAGTTCCAGCCTTCCCTTCTTGGAACAGTTTGCCAACTCTGTTATCTTGTTCTGCATGTGATATATGGAGCTGATTGAGGGCTATGGTGAAAAGGAAATTTCAGCAGAGCAAAACTGGAAAGGAGACTTCTGAGAAACTGCATTTCGATGTGTGAATGCAACTCACAGAGTGACACGTTTCTCCTCAGTACTCAGTTTGCTAACACAGTTTTCTGGAAATCTGCAATGGGATATTTCTGAACCAAAGGAAGCTTACGGTGACAAAGGAAGTATCCACAGATGAGAACTAGAAAGAAGCTTTCTTAGAAACTTCTTGGTGATGTGTGAATTCATCTCACAGAGTTACACTTATGTTTCTTGCAGCAGTCCATTCTCACTGTTGTTGAGGAACCTGAGAAGGACTTCTTTGGATCGCATTGAGGCCTACGCTGATAAAGGAAATATCATCAGTTCAAAACGTGAGAGAAGCTTTTCTGGAAAGTTCTTTGTGATCTGTGAAGTCCTGCCAGAGAGATACAGCTTAGTTCTCAGGAAGCATTTTGCTACACACCTCTCTTCGTGGAAACTGCAAGTGAGATTTGGGAGCCCTTAGGTCCCATGGTGAAAAAGGAAATCTCCACAGAGAATAACTAGAGAGAAGCTTACTGAGAGATTGCTTTCTGATGTGTGACTTCCTCACAGAGAGTTCCAGCCTTCCCTTCTCGGAACAGTTTGCTAACTCTCTTTTCTTGTGTTCTGCAATGTGATATTTCGGAGCTCATTGAGGGCTATGGTGAAAAAGGAAATCTCTCCAGAGCAAAAGTGGAAAGGAGACTTCTGAGAAACTGCATTTCGATGTGTGAATGCAACTCACGAGTTACACGTTTCTCTTCAGTCTTCAGTTTGCTAACACAGTTTTCTGGAATCTGCATTGGAATTTCTGAACCAAGGAGCTTACTGACAAGGAATATCCACATGAGACTAGAAAGAAGCTTTCTTAGAAACTTCTTGGTGATGGTGAATTCATCTCACCGAGTTACACTTATAATGTCCCTAGATAAAATACTTTCTAAAGAAAAATGCTTTTATCAGAAGATTATAATTTCTTATTGATTTGGTATGAAATGTTTATGAAAATTCATCTCACAGAGTTTACACTATTGTTTCTTGCAGCAGTCCATTCTCACTGTTGTTTGAGGACCTGAGAAGGACTTCTTTGGATCGCATTGAGGACTACGATGATAAAGGAAATATCATCAGTTCAAAACGTGACAGAACCTTTCTGAGAAAGTTCTTCGTCATATATCAATTCCTCTCACAGAGTTACCGCTTAGTTCTCAGGAAGCAGTTTGCTAACACTCTCTTCGTGCAATCTGCAAAGTGAGATTTGGGAGCTCATAGGGGTCCATGGTGAAAAAGGAATTCTCCACAGAGAATAACTAGAGAGAAGCTTACTGAGAGATTGCTTTCTGATGTGTGACTTCCTCACACAGAGTTCCAGCTTTCCCTTCTAGGAACAGTTTTCTAACTCTGTTATCTTGTGTTCTGCAATGTGATATTTGGGAGCTCATTGAGGACTATAGTGAAAAAGGAAATCACCCCAGAGCAAAACTGGAAAGGAGCCTTCTAAGAAACTGCATTTCGATGTGTGAATACAACTCACAGAGTTCCACGTTTCTCTTCAGTCTTCAGTTTGCTAACACAGTTTTCTGGAAATCTGCAATGGGATATTTCCGAACCAAAGGAAGCTTAGGGTGACAAAGGAAGTATCCACAGATGAGAACTAGAAAGAAGCTTTCTTAGAAACTTCTTGGTGATGTGTGAATTCATCTCACAGAGTTACACTTATGTTTCTTGCAGCAGTCCATTCTCACTGTTGTTGAGGTACATGAGAAGGACTTCTTTGGATCGCATTCAGGCCTACGCTGATAAAGGAAATATCATCAGTTCAAAACGTGAAAGAACCTTTCTGAGAAAGTTCTTTGTGATCTGTGAATTCCTCTCACAGGGGTACATCTTACTTCTCAGGAAGCAGTTTGCTAACACTCTCTTCGTGGAATCTGCAAAGTGAGATTTGGAGCCCATAGGGGCCCATGGTGAAAAAGAAAATCTCCACAGAGAATAACTAGAGAGAAGCTTACTGAGAGATTGGTTTCTGATGTGTGACTTCCTCACAAAGGTTCCAGCCTTCCCTTCTTGGTACAGTTTGCTAACTCTGTTATCTTTTGTTCTGCAATGTGATATATGGGAGCTCAGTGAGGGCGATGGTGAAAAAGGAAATCTCCCCAGAGCAAAACTGGAAAGGAGCCTTCTGAGAAACTGCATTTCGATGTGTGAATGCAAGTCACAGAGTTACACGTTTCTCTTCAGTCTTCAGTTTGCTAACACAGTTTTCTGGAAATCTGCAATGGGATATTTCTGAACCAAAGGAAGCTTACGGTGACAAGGAAGTATCCACAGATGAGAACTAGAAAGAAGCTTTCTTAGAAACTTCTTGGTGATGTGTGAATTCATCTCACAGAGTTACACTTATGTTTCTTGCAGCAGTCCATTCTCACTGTTGTTGAGGAACCTGAGAAGGACTTCTTTGGATTGCATTGAGGCCTACGCTGATAAAGGAAGTATCATCAGTTTAAAACGTGAAAGAAGCTTTCTGAGAAAGTTCTTTGTGATCTGTGAATTCCTCTCAGAGAGTTACAGCTTAGTTCTCAGGAAGCAGTTTGCTAACACTGTCTTCGTGGAATCTGCAAAGTGAGATTTGGGAGCCCATAGGGGCCCATGGTGAAAAAGGAAATCCCCACATAGAATAACTAGAGAGAAACTTAATGAGAGATTCCTTTCTGATGAGTGACTTTCTCACACAGAGTTCCACCTTCCCTTCTTGGAACAGTTTGCTAACTCTCTTTTCTTGTGTTCTGCAATGTTACATATGGGAGCCCATTGAGGGCTATGGTGAAAAAGGAAATCTCCTCAGAGCAAAACTGGAAAGGAGCCTTCTGAGAAACTGCATTTCGATGTGTGAATGCAACTCACAGAGTTACACTTTTGTCTTCAGACTTCAGTTTGCAAACAGTTTTCTGGAAATCTGCAATGGGATATTTCTGAACCAAAGGAAGCTTACGGTGACAAATGAAGTATCCATAGATGAGAAGTAGAAAGAAGCTTTCTTAGAAACTTCTTGGTGATGTGTGAATTCATTTCACAGAGTTACACTTACGTTTCTTGCAGCAGTCCATTATCACTGTTGTTGAGGAACCTGAGAAGGACTTCTTTGGATCGCATTGAGGCCTACGCTGATAAAGGAAATATCATCAGTTCAAAACGTGAAAGAAGCTTTCTGAGAAAGTTCTTTGTGATCTGTGAATTCCTCCAACAGGGTTACAGCTTAGTTCTCAGTAAGCAGTTTGCTAACACTCTTTTCGTGGAATCTGCAAAGTGAGATTTGGGAGCCAATAGGGGCCCATGGTAAAAAGGAAATATCCACAGAAAATAACTAGAGAGAAGCTGATTGAGAGATTTCTTTCTGATGTGTGACTTCCTCCCATCGCGTTCCACCCTTCCCTTCTTGCAACAGTTTGCTAACTCTGTTGTCTTGTGTTCTGCAAAGTGATATTTGGGAGCTCATTAAGGGCTATGGTGAAAAAGGAAATGTCCCCAGAGCAAAACTGGAAAGCAGCCTTCTGAGAAACTGCATTTCGATGTGTGAATGCAACTCACAGAGTTACACGTTTCTCTTCAGTCTTCAGTTTGCTAACACAGTTTTCTGGAAATCTGCAATGGGATATTTGTGAACCAAAGGAAGCTTACGATGACAAAGGAAGTATCCAGAGATGAGAACTAGAAAGAAGCTTTCTTAGAAACTTCTTGGTGACGTGTGAATTCATCTCACAGAGTTACAATTATGTTTCTTGCAGCAGTCCATTGTCACTGTTGTTGAGGAACCTGAGAAGGACTTCTTTGGATCGCATTGAGGCCTACTCTGAAAAAGGAAATATCATCAGTTCAAAACATGAAAGAAGCTTTCTGAGAAAGTTCTTTGTGATCTGTGAATTCCTCTCACAGAGTTACAGCTTAGTTCTCAGGAAGCAGTTTGCTAACACTCTTTTCCTGGAATCTGCAAAGTGAGATTTGGGAGCCCATAGGGGCCCATGGTGAAAAAGGAAATCTCCACAGAGAATAACTAGAGAGAAGCTTACTGAGAGATTGCTTTCTGATGTGTGACTACCTCACACAGATTTGCACCCTTCCCTTCTTGGAACATTTTGTTAACTCTGTTATGTTGTGTTCTGCAAAGTGATATTTGGGAGCTCATTGAGGGCTATGGTGAAAAAGCAAATCTCCCCAGAGTAAAACTGGAAAGGAGCTTTCCTAGAAACTGCATTTCGATGTGTGAATGCAACTCACAGAGTTACACGTTTCTCTTCAGTCTTCAATTTGCTAACACAGTTTTCTGGCAATCTGCAATGGGATATTTCTGAACCAAAGGAAGCTTACGGTGACAAAGGAAGAATTCAGAGATGAGAACTAGAAAGAAGCTTTCTTAGAAACTTCTTGGTGATGTGTGAATTCATCTCACAGAGTTACACTTATGTTTCTTGCAGCAGTCCATTCTCACTGTTGTTGAGGAACCTGAGAAGGACTTCTTTGATCGCATTGAGGCCTAGGCTGATAAAGGAAATATCATCAGTTCAAAACGTGAAAGAAGTTTTCTGAGAAAGTTCTTTGTGATCTGTGAATTCCTCTCAGAGTGTTACAGTTTAGTTCTCAGGAAGCAGATTGCTAACACTCTTTTCCTGGAATCTGCATAGTGAGGTTTGGGAGCCCATAGGGGCCCATGGTGAAAAAGAAAATAGCCACAGAGAATAACTAGAGAGAAGCTTACTGAGAGATTGCTTTCTGATGTGTGACTTCCTCACACCGAGTTCCACTCTTCCCTTCTTGGAACAGTTTGCTAACTCTATTATGTTGTGTTCTGCAAAATGATATTTGGGAGCTCATTGAGGGCTATGGTGAAAAAGGAAATCTCCCCAGAGCAAAACTGGAAAGGAGCGTTCTGGGAAACTGCATTTCGATGTGTGAATGCAACTCACAGAGCTACACGTTTCTCTTCAGTCTTCAGTTTGCTAACACAGTTTTCTGGAAATCTGCAATGGGATATTTCTGAACCAAAGGAAGCTTATGGTGACAAGGAAGTATCCAGAGATGAGAACTAGAGAAGCTTTCTTCTAAACTTCTTGGTCATGTGTGAATTCATCTCACGGAGTTACACTTATGTATCTTGCAGCAGTCCATTATCACTGTTGTTGAGGAACCTGAGAAGGACTTCTTTGGATCGCATTGAGGCCTACGCTGATAAAGGAATATCATCAGTTCAAAACGTGAAAGAAGTTTTCTGAGAAAGTTCTTTGTGATCTGTGAATTCCTCTCACAGAGTTACAGCTTACTTCTCAGGAAGCAGTTTGCTAACACTGTTTTCGAAGAATCTGCATAGTGAGATTTGGGAGCCCGTAGGGGTCCATGGTGAAAAACTAAATAGCCACAGAGAATAACTAGAGAGAAGCTGACTGAGACATTGCTTTCTGATGTGAGACTTCCTCACACAGGGTTCCAGCCTTCCCTTCTTGGAACAGTTTGCTAACTCTGTTATCTTGTGTTCTGCAAAGTGATATTTGGGAGCTCATTGAGGGCTACGGTGAAAAAGGAAATCTCCCCAGAGCAAAACTGGAAAGAAGCCTTCTGAGAAAGTGCATTTCGATGTGTGAATGCAACTCACAGAGTTACACTTTTGTCTTCAGCCTTCAGTTTGCTAACACAGTTTTCTGGATATCTGCAATGGGATATTTCTGAACCAAAGGAAGCTTACGGTGACAAAGGAAGTATCGACAGATGATCACGAGAAAGAAGCTTTCTAGAAACTTCTTGGTGATGTGTGAATTCATCTCACAGAGTTACATTTATGTTTCTTGCAGCAGTCCATTATCACTGATGTTGAGCAACCTGAGAAGGACTTCTTTGGATCGCATTGAGGCCTTCGCTGATAAAGGAAATATCATCAATTCAAAACGTGAAAGAAGCTTTCTGAGAAAGTTCTTTGTGATCTGTGAATTCCTCTCACAGAGTTACAGCTTAGTTCTCAGGAAGCAGTTTGCTAACACTCTTTTCCTGGAATCTGCAAAGTGAGATTTGGGAGCCCATAGGGGCCCATGGTGAAAAAGGAAATCTCCACAGAGAATAACTAGAGAGAAGCTTATTGAGAGATTGCTTTCTGATGTGTGACTACCTCACACAGATTTGCACCCTTCCCTTCTTGGAACAGTTTGTTAACTCTGTTATGTTGTGTTCTGCAAAGTGATATTTGGGAGCTCATTGAGGGCTATGGTGAAAAAGGAAATCTCCCAGAGCAAAACTGGAAAGGAGCCTTCCTAGAAACTGCATTTCGATGTGTGAATGCAACTCACACAGTTACACGTTTCTCTTCAGTCTTCAGTTTGCTAACACAGTTTTCTGGAAATCTGCAATGGGATATTTCTGATCCATGGGATGCTTACGGTGACAAAGAAAGAATCCAGAGATGAGAACTAGAAAGAAGCTTTCTTAGAAACTTCTTGGTGATGTGTGAATTCATCTCACAGAGTTACACTTATGTTTCTTGCAGCAGTCCATTCTCACTGTTGTTGAGGAACCTGAGAAGGACTTCTTTGGATTGCATTGAGGCCTAGGCTGATAAAGAAAATATCATCAGTTCAAAACGTGATAGAAGCTTTCTGAGAAAGTTCTTTGTGATCTGTGAATTCCTCTCAGAGTGTTACAGATTAGTTCTCAGGAAGCAGATCGCTAACACTCTTTTCCTGGAATCTGCATAGTGAGATTTGGAAGCCCATAGGGGCCCATGGTGAAAAAGTAAATAGCCACAGAGAATAACTAGAGAGAAGCTGACTGAGAGATTGCTTTCTGATGTGTGACTTCCTCACAACGAGTTCCACCCTTCTCTTCTTGGAACAGTTTGCTAACTCTGTTATCTTGTGTTCTGCAATGTGATATTTGGGTGCTGATTGAGGGCTATGGTGAAAAAGGAAATCTCCCTAGAGCAAAACTGGAAAGGAGCCTTCTGGGAAACTGCATTTTGATGTGTGAATGCATCTTACAGAGTTACACGTTTCTCTTCAGTCTTCAGTTTGCTAACACAGTTTTCTGGAAATCTGCAATGGGATATTTCTGAACCAAAGGAAGCTTATGGTGACAAAGGAAGTATCCACAGATGAGAACTAGAAAGAAGCTTTCTTAGAAACTTCTTGGTGATGTGTGAATTCATCTCACAGAGTTACACTTATGTTTCTTGCAGCAGTCCATTATCACTGTTGTTGAGGAACCTGAGAAGGACTTCTTTGGATCGCATTGAGGCCTACGCTGATAAAGGAAAATCATCAGTTCAAAACGTGTAAGAAGCTTTCTGAGAAACTTCTTTGTGGTCTGTGAATTCCTCGCACAAAGTTACAGCTTAGTCCTCAGGAAGCAGTTTCCTAACACTCTTTGCGTGGAATCTGCAATGTGAGATTTGGGAGCCCATGGGGCGCATGGTGAAAATGCAAATGTTCTCAGATAATAACTAGAGAGAAGCTTACTGAGAGATTGCTTTCGGATGTGTGACTTCATCACACAGAATTCCACCCTTCCCTTCTCGGAACAGTTTGCTAATTCTGTTATCTTGTGTTCTGCAACGTGATATTTGGGAGCTATTGAGGGCTATGGCGAAAAAGGAAAAATCCTCAGATCAGAACTGGAAAGAAGCCTTCTGAGAAACTGCATTTCTATATGTGAATGCATCACACAGAGTTACACGTTTCTCTTCAGTGTTCAGTTTGCTAACTCAGTTTTCTGGAAATCTGCCATGGGATACTTCTGAACGCAATGAAGCTTACGGTGACAAACGAACTATCCTCAGATGAAAACTAGAAAGAAGCTGTCTTAGAAACTTCTTGGTGATGTGTGAATTCATCTCACAGAGTTACACTTATGTTTCCTGCAGCAGTCCATGATCACTGTTTTGGAGGAACCTGAGAAGGACTTCTTTGGATCGCTTTGAGGCCTGCGCTGATAAAGGAAATATCATCAGTTCAAAAGGTGAAAGAAGCTTTCTGAGAAACTTCTTTGTGGTCTGTGAATTCCTCTCACAGAGTTACAGCTTACGTCTCAGGAAGCAGTTTGCTAACACTCTTTTCGTGGAATCTGCAAAGTGAGATTTGGGAGCCCATAGGGGCCCATGGTGAAGAAGAAAGTATCCTCAGATAATAACTAGAGAGAAGCTATATTCGGATGGTTTGAAGAATAGAAGGAGAAGGAAATATCCTCCGAGAAAAAGCGGAACTAAGCTTTCTGAGAAACTGCTTTGTGATGTGTGAATTCATTTCACACTGTTACACCAAGCTTTCTTGGGGGAGTTTCCTAGCACTCATTTTGAGGAATCTCAGAAGTGGTGTCTTGGATATCGTTGAATCCCATGGTGAATAAGGAACTATCCTCAGAGAAACCTGCAGAGAAGCCTTCTCAGAAAGTTCTTTGTTGTGGGTGAATTCAGCCCACAGATGTTCATCATGGTTTTCACTGAGAAGCTTGCTAGCAGAGTTTTCACAGGATTTGCAATAGGACACACGGTGGCGCTCCGAGACCACAAATAACCTCATCATAAGACTGACGCCTTCTGAGAAACCGTTCTGTGATGTGTGAATTCAACCGTCTAGGTTACAGCTATATTTCGTGGGGCCGTGGCCCAGCCCTGTTTGTGTGGAATCTGAGAACTGATATTCCGGATCCCTTTGAAGACAATAGGGCCAATGGAAATATCCTCCAATAAAAATGAGAAAGAAGCTTTGTGAGAAACATCTTTGTGATCTGTGAATTCCTCCCAGAGAGTTACAGCTTAGTTCTCAGGAAGCAGTTTGCTAACACTCTTTTCGTGGAATCTGCAATGTGAGATTTGGGAGCCCATAGGGGCCCATGGTGACAAAGGAAATATCTCCTCAGATATAACTAGAGAGAAGCTTTCGGAGAGATTGCTTTCTGATGTGGACTTCATCACACAGAGTTCCACCCTTCCCTTCTCGGAACAGTTTGTTAATTCTGTTATCTTGTGTTCTGCAAAGTTATATTTAGAAGCTCATTGAGGGCTATGGTGAAAAAGGAAATCTCCTCAGATCAAAACTGGAAAGAAGCCTTCTGAGAAACTACATTTCGATGTGTGAATGCAACTCACAGAGTTACACGTTTCTCTTCAGTGTTCGGTTTGCTAACACAGTTTTCTGGAAATCTTCCATGGGATACTTCTCAACGCAATGAAGCTTACGGTGACAAATGAACTATCCTCAGATGAAAAGTAGAAAGAAGCTTTCTTAGAAACTTCTTGGTGATGTGTGAATCATCTCACAGAGTTACACTTATGTTTCCTGCAGCAGTCCATTATCACTGTTTTAGAAGAAGCTGAGAAGGACTTCTTTGGATCGCATTGAGGCCTACGCTGATAAACGAAATATCATCAATTCAAGAGGTGAAAGAAGCTTTCTGAGAAATTCTTTGTGATCTGTGAATTCCTCGCACAGAGTTACAGCTTAGTTCTCAGGAAGCAGTTTCCTAACACTCTTTTCGTGGAATCTGCAATGTGAGATTTGGGAGCCCATAAGGGCCCATGGTGACAAAGGAAATATCCCCTCAGATAATAACTAGAGATAAGCTTTCGGAGAGATTGCTTTCTGATGTGTGACTTCATCACACAGAGTTCCACCCTTCCCTTCTTGGAACAGTTTGCTAACTCTGTTATCTTGTGTTCTGCAAAGTGATATTCAGCAGCTCATTGAGGGCTATGGTGAAAAAGGAAATCTCCTCAGATCAAAACTGGAAAGAAGCCTTCTGAGAAACTGCATTTCGATGTGTGAATGCAACTCACAGAGTTACACGTTTCTCTTCAGTGTTCAGTTTGCTAACACAGTTTTCTGGAAATCTGCCATGGGATACTTCTGAACGCAATGAAGCTTACGGTGACAAACGAACTATCCTCCGATGAAAAGTAGAAAGAAGCTTTCTTAGAAACTTCTTGGTGATGTGTGAATTCATCTCACAGAGTTACACTTATGTTTCCTGCAGCAGTCCATTATCACTGTTTTGGAAGAAGCTGAGAAGGACTTCTTTGGATCGCATTGAGGCCTACGCTGATAAAGGAAATATCATCAGTTCAAAAGGTGAAAGAATCTTTCTGAGAAACTTCTTTGTGGTCTGTGAATTCCTCGCACAAAGTTACAGCTTAGTCCTCAGGAAGCAGTTTCCTAACACTCTTTTCGTGGAATCTGCAATGTGAGATTTGGGAGCCCATAGGGGCGCATGGTGAAAAAGCAAATGTTCTCAGATAATAACTAGAGAGAAGCTAACTGAGAGATTGCTTTCTGATGTGTGACTTCATCACACAGAGTTCCACCCTTCCCTTCTTGGAACAGTTTGCTAACTCTGTTATCTTGTGTTCTGCAAAGTGATATTTAGGAGCTCATGAGGGCTATGGTGAAAAAGGAAATCTCCTCAGATCAAAACTGGAAAGAAGCCTTCTGAGAAACTGCATTTCGATGTGTGAATGCAACTCACAGACTTACACGTTTCTCTTCAGTGTTCAGTTTGCTAACACAGTTTTCTGGAAATCTGCCATGGGATACTTCTGAACGCAATGTAGCTTACTGTGACAAACGAACTATCCTCAGATGAAAACTGGAAAGAAGCTTTCTTAGAAACTTCTTGGTGATGTGTGAATTCATCTCACAGAGTTACACTTATATTTCCTGCAGCAGTCCATTATCACTGTTTTGGAAGAAGCTGAGAAGGACTTCTTTGGATCGCATTGAGGCCTACACTGATAAAGGAAATACCATCAGTTCAAAAGATGAAAGAAGCTTTCTGAGAAAATTCTTTGTGGTCTGTGAATTAATCGCACAGAGTTACAGCTTAGTCCTCAGGAAGCAGTTCCTAACACTCTTTGCGTGGAATCTGCAATGTGAATTTGGGAGCCCATAGGGGCGCATGGTGAAAAGCAAATGTTCTCAGATAATAACTAGAGAGAAGCTTACTGAGAGATTGCTTTCTGATGTGGACTTCATCACACAGAATTCCACCCTTCCCTTCTCGGAACAGTTTGCTAATTCTGTTATCTTGTGTTCTGCAACGTGATTTGGGAGCTATTGAGGGCTATGGCGAAAAAGGAAAAATCCTCAGATCAGAACTGGAAAGAAGCCTTCTGAGAAACTGCATTTCTATATGTGAATGCATCACACAGAGTTACACGTTTCTCTTCAGTGTTCAGTTTGCTAACACAGTTTTCTGGAAATCTGCCATGGGATACTTCTGAACGCAATGAAGCTTACGGTGACAAACGAACTATCCTCAGATGAAAACTAGAAAGAAGCTGTCTTAGAAACTTCTTGGTGATGTGTGAATTCATCTCACAGAGTTACACTTATGTTTCCCGCAGCAGTCCATGATCACTGTTTTGGAGGAACCTGAGAAGGACTTCTTTGGATCGCTTTGAGGCCTGCGCTGATAAGGAAATATCATCAGTTCAAAAGGTGAAAGAAGCTTTCTGAGAAACTTCTTTGTGGTCTGTGAATCCTCTCACAGAGTTACAGCTTACGTCTCAGGAAGCAGTTGCTAACACTCTTTTCGTGGAATCTGCAAAGTGAGATTTGGGAGCCCATAGGGGCCCATGGTGAAGAAGAAAGTATCCTCAGATAATAACTAGAGAGAAGCTATATTTCGGATGGGTTTGAAGAATAGAAGGAGAAGGAAATATCCTCCGAGAAAAAGCGGAACTAAGCTTTCTGAGAAACTGCTTTGTGATGTGTGAATTCATTTCACACTGTTACACCAAGCTTTCTTGGGGGAGTTTCCTAGCACTCATTTTGAGGAATCTCAGAAGTGGTGTCTTGGATATCGTTGAATCCCATGGTGAATAAGGAACTATCCTCAGAGAAACCTGCAGAGAAGCCTTCTCAGAAAGTTCTTTGTTGTGGGTGAATTCAGCCCACAGATGTTCATCATGGTTTTCACTGAGAAGCTTGCTAGCAGAGTTTTCACAGGATTTGCAATAGGACACACGGTGGCGCTCCGAGACCACAAATAACCTCATCATAAGACTGACGCCTTCTGAGAAACCGTTCTGTGATGTGTGAATTCAACCGTCTAGGTTACAGCTATATTTCGTGGGGCCGTGGCCCAGCCCTGTTTGTGTGGAATCTGAGAACTGATATTCGGATCCCTTTGAAGACAATAGGGCCAATGGAAATATCCTCCAATAAAAATGAGAAAGAAGCTTTGTGAGAAACATCTTTGTGATCTGTGAATTCCTCCCAGAGAGTTACAGCTTAGTTCTCAGGAAGCAGTTTGCTAACACTCTTTTCGTGGAATCTGCAATGTGAGATTTGGGAGCCCATAGGGGCCCATGGTGACAAAGGAAATATCTCCTCAGATAATAACTAGAGAGAAGCTTTCGGAGAGATTGCTTTCTGATGTGTGACTTCATCACACAGAGTTCCACCCTTCCCTTCTCGGAACAGTTTGTTAATTCTGTTATCTTGTGTTCTGCAAAGTTATATTTAGAAGCTCATTGAGGGCTATGGTGAAAAAGGAAATCTCCTCAGATCAAAACTGGAAAGAAGCCTTCTGAGAAACTACATTTCGATGTGTGAATGCAACTCACAGAGTTACACGTTTCTCTTCAGTGTTCGTTTGCTAACACAGTTTTCTGGAAATCTTCCATGGGATACTTCTCAACGCAATGAAGCTTACGGTGACAAATGAACTATCCTCAGATGAAAACTAGAAAGAAGCTTTCTTAGAAACTTCTTGGTGATGTGTGAATTCATCTCACAGAGTTACACTTATGTTTCCTGCAGCAGTCCATTATCACTGTTTTAGAAGAAGCTGAGAAGGACTTCTTTGGATCGCATTGAGGCCTACGCTGATAAACGAAATATCATCAATTCAAGAGGTGAAAGAAGCTTTCTGAGAAATTTCTTTGTGATCTGTGAATTCCTCGCACAGAGTTACAGCTTAGTTCTCAGGAAGCAGTTTCCTAACACTCTTTTCGTGGAATCTGCAATGTGAGATTTGGGAGCCCATAAGGGCCATGGTGACAAAGGAAATATCCCCCCTCAGATAATAACTAGAGATAAGCTTTCGGAGAGATTGCTTTCTGATGTGTGACTGCATCACACAGAGTTCCACCCTTCCCTTCTTGGAACAGTTTGCTAACTCTGTTATCTTGTGTTCTGCAAAGTGATATTCAGCAGCTCATTGAGGGCTATGGTGAAAAAGGAAATCTCCTCAGATCAAAACTGGAAAGAAGCTTCTGAGAAACTGCATTTCGATGTGTGAATGCAACTCACAGAGTTACACGTTCTCTCAGTGTTCAGTTTGCTAACACAGTTTTCTGGAAATCTGCCATGGGATACTTCTGAACGCAATGAAGCTTACGGTGACAAACGAACTATCCTCCGATGAAAAGTAGAAAGAAGCTTTCTTAGAAACTTCTTGGTGATGTGTGAATTCATCTCACAGAGTTACACTATGTTTCCTGCAGCAGTCCATTATCACTGTTTTGGAAGAAGCTGAGAAGGACTTCTTTGGATCGCATTGAGGCCTACGCTGATAAAGGAAATATCATCAGTTCCAAAAGGTGAAAGAATCTTTCTGAGAAACTTCTTTGTGGTCTGTGAATTCCTCGCACAAAGTTACAGCTTAGTCCTCAGGAAGCAGTTTCTAACACTCTTTTCGTGGAATCTGCAATGTGAGATTGGGAGCCCATAGGGGCGCATGGTGAAAAAGCAAATGTTCTCAGATAAAACTAGAGAGAAGCTAACTGAGAGATTGCTTTCTGATGTGTGACTTCATCACACAGAGTTCCACCCTACCCTTCTTGGAACAGTTTGCTAACTCTGTTATCTTGTGTTCTGCAAAGTGATATTTAGGAGCTCATGAGGGCTATGGTGAAAAAGGAAATCTCCTCAGATCAAAACTGAAAGAAGCCTTCTGAGAAACTGCATTTCGATGTGTGAATGCAACTCACAGACTTACACGTTTCTCTTCAGTGTTCAGTTTGCTAACACAGTTTTCTGGAAATCTGCCATGGGATACTTCTGAACGCAATGTAGCTTACTGTGACAAACGAACTATCCTCAGATGAAAACTGGAAAGAAGCTTTCTTAGAAACTTCTTGGTGATGTGTGAATTCATCTCACAGAGTTACACTTATGTTTCCTGCAGCAGTCCATTATCACTGTTTTGGAAGAAGCTGAGAAGGACTTCTTTGGATCGCATTGAGGCCTACGCTGATAAAGGAAATATCATCAGTTCAAAAGATGAAAGAAGCTTTCTGAGAAAATTCTTTGTGGTCTGTGAATTAATCGCACAGAGTTACAGCTTAGTCCTCAGGAAGCAGTTTCCTAACACTCTTTGCGTGGAATCTGCAATGTGAAATTTGGGAACCCATAGGGGCGCATGGTGAAAAAGCAAATGTTCTCAGATAATAACTAGAGAGAAGCTTACTGAGAGATTGCTTTCGGATGTGTGACTTCATCACACAGAATTCCACCCTTCCCTTCTCGGAACAGTTTGCTAACTCTGTTATCTTGTGTTCTGCAACGTGATATTTGGGAGCTATTGAGGGCTATGGCGAAAAAGGAAAAATCCTCAGATCAGAACTGGAAAGAAGCCTCTGAGAAACTGCATTCTATATGTGAATGCATCACACAGAGTTACACGTTTCTCTTCAGTGTTCAGTTTGTAACACAGTTTTCTGGAAATCTGCCATGGGATACTTCTGAACGCAATGAAGCTTACGGTGACAAACGAACTATCCTCAGATGAAAATAGAAAGAAGCTGTCTTAGAAACTTCTTGGTGATGTGTGAATTCATCTCACAGAGTTACACTTATGTTTCCCGCAGCAGTCCATGATCACTGTTTTGGAGGAACCTGAGAAGGACTTCTTTGGATCGCTTGAGGCCTGCGCTGATAAGGAAATATCATCAATTCAAAAGGTGAAAGAAGCTTTCTGAGAAACTTCTTTGTGGTCTGTGAATTCCTCTCACAGAGTTACAGCTTACGTCTCAGGAAGCAGTTTGCTAACACTCTTTTCGTGGAATCTGCAAAGTGAGATTTGGGAGCCCATAGGGGCCCATGGTGAAGAAGAAAGTATCCTCAGATAATAACTAGAGAGAAGCTATATTTCGGATGGGTTTGAAGAATAGAAGGAGAAGGAAATATCCTCCGAGAAAAAGCGGAACTAAGCTTTCTGAGAAACTGCTTTGTGATGTGTGAATTCATTTCACACTGTTACACCAAGCTTTCTGGGGGAGTTTCCTAGCATCATTTTGAGGAATCTCAGAAGTGGTGTCTGGATATCGTTGAATCCCATGGTGAATAAGGAACTATCCTCAGAGAAACCTGCAGAGAAGCCTTCTCAGAAAGTTCTTTGTGTGGGTGAATCAGCCCACAGATGTCCATCATGGTTTTCACTGACAAGCTTGCTAGCAGAGTTTTCACAGGATTTGCAATAGGACACACGGTGGCGCTCCGAGACCACAAATAACCTCATCATAAGAATGAAGCCTTCTGAGAAACCGTTCTGTGATGTGTGAATTCAACCGTCTAGGTTAAAGCTGTATTTCGTGGGGCCGTGGCCCAGCCCTGTTTGTGTGGAATCTGAGAACTGATATTCCGGATCCCTTTGAAGACAATAGGGCCAATGGAAATATCCTCCAATAAAAATGAGAAAGAAGCTTTGTGAGAAACATCTTTGTGATCTGTGAATTCCTCCCAGAGAGTTACAGCTTAGTTCTCAGGAAGCAGTTTGCTAACACTCTTTTCGTGGAATCTGCAATGTGAGATTTGGGAGCCCATAGGGGCGCATGGTGACAAAGGAAATATCCCCTCAGATAATAACTAGAGAGAAGCTTTCTGAGAGATTGCTTTCTGATGTGTGACTTCATCACACAGAGTTCCACCCTTCCCTTCTCGGAACAGTTTGCTAACTCTGTTATCTTGTGTTCTGCAACGTGATATTTGGGAGCTATTGAGGGCTATGGCGAAAAAGGAAAAATCCTCAGATCAGAACTGGAAAGAAGCCTTCTGAGAAACTGCATTTCTATATGTGAATGCATCACACAGAGTTACACGTTTCTCTTCAGTGTTCAGTTTGCTAACACAGTTTTCTGGAAATCTGCCATGGGATACTTCTGAACGCAATGAAGCTTACGGTGACAAAGGAACTATCCTCAATTGAAAACTAGAAAGAATCTGTCTTAGAAACTTCTTGGTGATGTGTGAATTCATCTCACAGAGTTACACTTATGTTTCCTGCAGCAGTCCATTATCACTGTTTTGGAGGATCCTGAGAAGGACTTCTTTGGATCGCATTGAGGCCTGCGCTGATAAAGGAAATATCATCAGTTCAAAAGGTGAAAGAAGCTTTCTGAGAAACTTCCTTGTTGTCTGTGAATTCCTCGCACAGAGTTACAGCTTAGTTCTCAGGAAGCAGTTTGCTAACACTCTTTTCGTGGAATCTGCAATGTGAGGTTTGGGAGCCCTTAGGGGCCCATGGTGAAAAAGGAAATGTTCTCAGATAATTACTAGAGAGAAGTTGACTGAGAGATTGCTTTCTGATGTGTTACTACATCACACAGAGTTCCTCCTTTCCCTTCTTGGAACAGTTTGCTAACTCTGTTATCTTGTGTTCTGCAAAGTGATATTTGGGAGCTGTTAAGGGCTATGGCGAAAAAGGGAAAACCCTCAGGACAGAACTGGAAAGAAGCCTTCTGAGAAACTGCATTTCTATATGTGAATGCAACACACAGAGTTACACGTTTCTCTTCACTGTTCAGTTTGCTAACACAGTTTTCTGGAAAGCTGCCATGGGATACTTCTGAACGCAATGAAGCTTACGGTGACAAAGAACTATCCTCAGATGAAAACTAGAAAGAAACTGTCTTAAAAACTTCTTGGGCCACGCGCGGTGGCTGAAGCCTGTAATCCCAGCACTTTGGGAGGCCAAGACGGGCGGATCACGAAGTCAGGAGATCGAGACCATCCTGGCTAATACAGTGAAACCCTGTCTCTACTTAAAAATACAAAAAACTAGCCGGGCGAGGAGGCGGGCGCCTGTAGTCCCAGCTACAAGAGAGGCTGAGGCAGGAGAATGGCATCAACCTGGGAGGCGGAGCTTGCAGTGAGCTGAGATCCGGCCACTGCACTCCAGCCTGGGTGGCAGAGCAACACTCCGTCTCAAAAAAAAAAAAAAAAAAAGAAACTTCTTGGTGATGTGTGAATTCATCTCACAGAGTTACACTTATGTTTCCTGCAGCAGTCCATTATCACTGTTTTTGAGGAACCTGAGAAGGACTTCTTTGGATCACTTTGAGGCCTGCGCTGATAAAGGAAATATCATCAGTTCAAAACTTGAAAGAAGGTTTCTGAAAAACTTCTTTGTGGTCTGTGAATTCCCCTCACAGAGTTACAGCTTAGGTCTCAGGAAGCAGTTTGCTAACCCTCTTTTCGTGGAATCTGAAATGTGAGATTTGGGAGCCCATAGGGTCCCATGGTGAAAAAGGAAATATCCTCTCAGATAATAACTAGAGAGAAGCTTTCTGAGAGATTGCTTTCTGATGTGTGACTTCATCACACAGAGTTCCACCCTTCCCTTCTCGGAACAGTTTGCTAACTCTGTTATCTTGTGTTCTGCAAAGTGATATTTGGTAGCTCATTGAGGGCTATTGTGAAAAAGGAAAAATCCTCAGATCAGAACTGGAAAGAAGCCTTCTGAGAAACTGCATTTCGATGTGTGAATGCAGCTCGCAGTGTTACACGTTTCTCTTCAGTGTTCAGTTTGCTAACACAGTTTTCTAGAAATCTGCAATGGGATAGTTCTGAAAGCAATGAACCTTACGGTGACAAAGTAATTATCCTCAGATGAAAACTACAAAGAAGAGTTACACTTATGTTTCATGCAGCAGTCCATTATCGCTGTTTTTGAGGAACCTGAGAAGGACTTCTTTGGATCGCATTGAGGCCTTCGCTGATAAAGGAAATATCATCAGTTCAAAACGTGGAAGAAGCTTTCTGAGGAAACTTGTTTGTGATCTGTGAATTCCTTTCACAGAGTTACAGCTGAGTTCTCAGGAAGCAGTTTGCTAACACTCTTTTCGTGGAATCTGCAAAGTGAGATTTGGGAGCCCAAAGGGGCCCATGATGAAAAAGGAAATATCCTCAGATAATAACTACAGAGAAGCTTTCTGAGAGATTGGTTTCTGCTGAGTGACTGCTGCACACAGAGTTCCACCCTTCCCTTCTTGGAACAGTTTCCTAACTCTGTTATCTTGTGTTCTGCAAAGTGATATTTGGGACCTCATTGAGGTCTATGGGGAAAAAGAAAATATCCTACGATGATAACTGGAAAGAAGCATTCTGAGAAACTGAATTTCCAGGTGTGAATGCAACTGACAGAGGTACACGTTTCCCTTCAGTGTTCAGTTTGCTAACACAGTTTTCTTGAAATCTGCAATGGGATACCTCTGAATGCAAAAAATCTTACGGTGACAATGGAAATATCTGAGATGAAAACCTGAAAGAAGCTCTCTTAGAAACTTCTTGGATATGTGTGAATTCATCTCACAGAGTTACACTTATGTTTCAGGCAGCAGTCCATTATCGCAATTTTTGAGGAATCTGAGAAGGACTTCTTTGAATCGCATTGAGGCTTACGCTGATAAAGGGAATATCATCAATTCAAAACGTGAAAGAAGCTTTCTGAGAAACTTCTTTATGATCTGTGAATTCCTCTCACAGAGTTACAGCTTACTTCTCAGGAAACAGTTTGCTAAGACTCTTTTCGTGGAATCTGCAAAGTGAGATTTTGGAGCCCTTTGGGGCCCATGGTGAACAAGGAAATATCCTCACATGACAACCAGGGAGAAGCTTTCTGAGAGATTGCTTTCTGATGTGTGACTTCATCACACCGAGTTCCACCCTTCCCTTCTTGGAACAGTTTGCTAACTCTGTTATCTTGTGTTCTGCAAAGTGATATTTGGGAGGTCATTGAGGGCTATGGTGAAAAAGGAAATCTCCTCAGAGCAAAACTGGAAAGAAGCCTTTTGAGAAACTGCATTGCAATGTGTGAAGGCAACTCACAGAGCTACACGTTTTTCTTCAGTGATCAGTTTGCTAACACAGTTTCTGGAAATCTGCAATGGGATACTTCTGAATGCAATGAAGCTTATGGTGGCAAAGGAAATATCCTCAGATGAAAACTAGAAAGAAGGTTTAATAGAAACTTCTTGGTGATGTGTGAATTCATCTCAGAGAGTAACACTTATATTTCATGGAGCAGTCCATTACCACTGTCTTTAAGGAAGCTGAGAAGAGCTTCTATGTATCGCTTTGAAGCCTACGCTGAGAAAGGAAATATCATCAGTTCAAAACGTCAAAGAAACTTTCTGAGAAATTTCTATCAGATCTGTGATTTCATCTCACAGAGTTACAGCTTAGACCTCTGGAAGCAGTTTGCTAACACTCTTTTCATGGAATCTGCAAACTGAGATTTGGGAGCCCATTGGGGCCCATGGTGAAAAAGGAAATATCCTCAGATAATAACTAGAGAGAAGCTTTATGAGAGATTGCTTTCTGATGTGTGACTTCATCACACAGATTTCCACCCTTCCCTTCTTGGAACAGTTTGCTAACAGTGTTGTCGTGGATTCTGCAAAGTGATATTTTCGAGCTGATTGAGGGCTATGGTGAAAAAGGAAATATCGTCACTTCCACACTGGAAAGAAGCCTTCTGAGAAACTGCATTGAGATGTGTGAACGCAACTCACAGAGGTACACGTTTCTCTTCAGTGATCAGTTTGCTAACACAGTTTTCTGGAAATCTGCAATGGGATACTTCTTAGAACATTGAAGCTTACAGTGACAAAGGAAATATCCTCAGATGAAAACTAGAAAGAAGGTTTAATAGAAAATTCTTCATGATGTGTGAATTCATCTCACAGAGTTACACTTATATTTAGTGGAGCAGTCTATTACCACTGTCTTTGAGGAAGGTGTGGAGGGCTTCTTTGGATCCCATTGAGGCCTACGCTGAGAAGGAAATATCATCAGTTCAAAACGTGAAAGAAGCTTTCTGAGAAACTTCTTTGTGATGTGTTAATTCATCTCACAGAGTTACAGCTTAGTTCTCAGGAAGCAGTATGCTAACACTCTTTTCGTGGATTCTGCAAAGTGATATATGGGAGCTCTTTGAGGGCTATGGTGAAAAAGGAAATATCCTCAGATCAAAACTGGAAAGAAGCCTTCTGAGAAACTGCATTGCGATGTGTGAATGCAACTCACAGAGCTACATGTTTCTCTTCAGTTATCAGTTTGCTAACACAGTTTTCTGGAAATCTGCAATGGGATACTTCTTAGCGCAATGAAGCTTACGATGACAAAGGAAATATCCTCAGATGAAAACTAGAAAGAAGGTTTCCTAGAAACTTCTTGTTGATGTGTGAATTCATGTCACAGAGTTACACTTATATTTCGTGGAGCAGTCCATTAACACTGTCTTTGAGGAAGCTGAGAAGGGCTTCTTTGGATCGCATTGAAGCATACGCTGAGAAAGGAATATCATCACATCAACACGTGAAAGAAGCTTTCTGCGAAACTTCTTTGTGATCTGTGAATTCATCTCAAGGAGTTACAGCTTAGACCTCAGGAAGCAGTTTGCTAGCACTCTTTTCGTGGAGTCTGCAAGGGAGATTTGGGAACCCATTGGGGCCCATGGTGAAAAAGGAAATATCCTCAGAATATCACTAGAGAGGAGCTTTCTGATATATTGCATTCTTTGATATATGACTTCATGACACAGAGTTCCACCCTTCCCTTCTTGGAACAGTTTGCTAACACTGTTGTCATGGATTCTGCAATGTGATATTTGGAAGCTCTTTCAGGGCTATGGTGAAAAAGGAAATATCCTCAGATCAAAACTGGAAAGAAGCCTTCTGAGAACTGCATTGCGATGTGTGAATGCAACTCACAGAGTTACATCTTTCTCTTCAGTGATCAGTTGGCTAACAGTTTTCTGGAAATCTGCAATGTGATACTTCTTAGTGCAACGAAGCTTACGGTGACAAAGGAATATCCTCAGATGAAAACTAGAAAGAAGGTTTAATAGAAAATTCTTCATGATGTGTGAATTCATCTCACAGAGTTACACTTATATTTAGTGGAGCAGTCTATTACCACTGTCTTTGAGGAAGGTGTGGAGGGCTTCTTTGGATCCCATTGAGGCCTACGCTGAGAAAGGAAATATCATCAGTTCAAAACGTGAAAGAAGCTTTCTGAGAAACTTCTTTGTGATGTGTTAATTCATCTCACAGAGTTACAGCTTAGTTCTCAGGAAGCAGTATGCTAACACTCTTTTCGTGGATTCTGCAAAGTGATATATGGGAGCTCTTTGAGGGCTATGGTGAAAAAGGAAATATCCTCAGATCAAAACTGGAAAGAAGCCTTCTGAGAAACTGCATTGCGATGTGTGAATGCAACTCACAGAGCTACATGTTTCTCTTCAGTTATCAGTTTGCTAACACAGTTTTCTGGAAATCTGCAATGGGATACTTCTTAGCGCAATGAAGCTTACGATGACAAAGGAAATATCCTCAGATGAAAACTAGAAAGAAGGTTTCCTAGAAACTTCTTGTTGATGTGTGAATTCATGTCACAGAGTTACACTTATATTTCGTGGAGCAGTCCATTAACACTGTCTTTGAGGAAGCTGAGAAGGGCTTCTTTGGATCGCATTGAAGCATACGCTGAGAAAGGAAATATCATCACATCAACACGTGAAAGAAGCTTTCTGCGAAACTTCTTTGTGATCTGTGAATTCATCTCAAGGAGTTACAGCTTAGACCTCAGGAAGCAGTTTGCTAGCACTCTTTTCGTGGAGTCTGCAAAGGGAGATTTGGGAACCCATTGGGGCCCATGGTGAAAAAGGAAATATCCTCAGAATATCACTAGAGAGGAGCTTTCTGATATATTGCATTCTTTGATATATGACTTCATGACACAGAGTTCCACCCTTCCCTTCTTGGAACAGTTTGCTAACACTGTTGTCATGGATTCTGCAATGTGATATTTGGAAGCTCTTTCAGGGCTATGGTGAAAAAGGAAATATCCTCAGATCAAAACTGGAAAGAAGCCTTCTGAGAAACTGCATTGCGATGTGTGAATGCAACTCACAGAGTTACATCTTTCTCTTCAGTGATCAGTTGGCTAACAGTTTTCTGGAAATCTGCAATGTGATACTTCTTAGTGCAACGAAGCTTACGGTGACAAAGGAAATATCCTCAAATGAAACTAGAAAGAAGCTTTCTTAGAAACTTCTTGGTGATGTGTGAATTCATCTCACAGAGTTACACTTATGTTTCGTCGAGCAGTCCATTAACACTGTCTTTTAGGAACCTGAGAACAGCTTCTTTGGATCGCGCTGAAGCCTACACTGAGAAAAGAAATATCATCAGTTCAAAACGTGAAAGAAGCTGTCTGAGAAACTTCTTTGTGATCTGTGAATTTATCTCACACAGTTACAGCTTAGATCTCCGGAAGCAGTTTGCTAACACTCTTTTCGTGGAATCTGCAAATTGATATTTGGGAGCCCTTTGGGGCCCATGGTGAAAAAGGAAATATCCTCAGATAATGACTGGAGAGAAGCTTTCTGAGAGATGGCTTTGTAATGTGTGACTTCATCACACAGAGTTCCACCCTTCCCTTCTTGGAACACTTTGCTAACACTGTTGTCGTGGATTCTGCAACGTGATATTTGGGAACTCAAGGAGACTAAGGTGAAAAAGGAAATCTCCTCAGATCAAAACTGGAAAGAAGCCTTCTGAGAAACTGCATTGCGATGTGTGAATGCAACTCACAGAGTTACATCTTTCTTTTCAGTGATCAGTTGGCTAACAGTTTTCTGGAAATCTGCAATGTGATACTTCTTAACGCAATGAAGCTTACGGTGACAAAGGAAATATCCTCCAATGAAAGCAGAAAGAAGCTTTCTTAGAAACTTCTTGGTGATGTGTGAATTCATCTCACAGGGTTACACTTATGTTTCCTGGAGCAGTCCATTAACACTGTGTTTTAGGAATCTGAGAAGGGCTTCTTTGGATCGCACTGAGGCCTACGCTGAGAAAAGAAATATCATCAGTTCAAAACGTGAAAGAAGCTTTCTGAGAAACTTCTTTGTGATCTGTGAATTTATCCCACACAGTTACAGCTTAGATCTCCGGAAGCAGTTTGCTAACACTCTTTTCGTGGAATCTGCAAATTGATATTTGGGAGCCCTTTGGGGCCCATGGTGAAAAAGGAATATCCTCAGATAATGACTGGAGAGAAGCTTTCTGAGAGATGGCTTTGTAATGTGTGACTTCATCACACAGAGTTCCACCCTTCCCTTCTTGGAACACTTTGCTAACACTGTTGTCGTGGATTCTGCAACGTGATATTGGGAACTCAAGGAGACTAAGGTGAAAAAGGAAATCTCCTCAGATCAAAACTGGAAAGAAGCCTCTGAGAAACTGCATTGCGATGTGTGAATGCAACTCACAGAGTTACATCTTTCTTTTCAGTGATCAGTTGGCTAACAGTTTTCTGGAAATCTGCAATGTGATACTTCTTAACGCAATGAAGCTTACGGTGACAAAGGAAATATCCTCCAATGAAAGCAGAAAGAAGCTTTCTTAGAAACTTCTTGGTGATGTGTGAATTCATCTCACAGGGTTACACTTATGTTTCCTGGAGCAGTCCATTAACACTGTGTTTTAGGAATCTGAGAAGGGCTTCTTTGGATCGCACTGAGGCCTACGCTGAGAAAAGAAATATCATCAGTTCAAAACGTGAAAGAAGCTTTCTGAGAAACTTCTTTGTGATCTGTGAATTTATCCCACACAGTTACAGCTTAGATCTCCGGAAGCAGTTTGCTAACACTCTTTTCGTGGACTCTGCAAAGTGATATTTCGGGGCCCATTGGGGCCCATGATGAAAAAGGAAATATCCTCAGATAATGACTGGAGAGAAGCTTTCTGAGAGATTGCTTTGTAATGTGTGACTTCATCACACAGAGTTCCAGCCTTCCCTTCTTGGAACAGATTGCTAAAACTGTTGTCGTGGATTCTGCAATGTGATATTTTGGAGCTCAAAGAGGATAAGGTGAAAAAGGAAATATCCTCAGATCAAAACTGGAAAGAAGCCTTCTGAGAAACTGCATTGCGATGTGTGAATGCAACTCACAGAGTTACACGTTTCTCTTCAGTGATCAGTTTGCTAACACACTTTTTTGGAAATCTGCAATGGGATACTTCTTAGCGCAATGAAGCTTACAGTGACAAAGGTAATATCCTCAGATGAAACTAGAAAGAATCTTTCTTAGAAACTTCTTGGTGATGTGTGAATTCATCTCATAGAGTTACACTTATGTTTTGTGGAGCAGTCCATTAACACTGTCTTTGAGGAAGCTGAGAAGGGCCTCTTTGGATCGCATTGAGGCCTATGCTGAGGAAGGAAATATCATCCGTTGAAAACGTGACAGAAGCCCTCTGAGAAACTTCTTCGTGATCTGTGAATTCATCTCACATAGTTACAGCTTAGACTTCCTGAAGCAGGTTGCTAATACTCTTTTCGTGGAATCTGCAAAGTGATATTTGGGAGCCCATTGTGGTCCTTGGTGAAAAAGGAAATATCCTCAGATAATAACTAGAGAGAAGCTTTCTGAGAGATTCCTTTCTGATGTGTGACTTCATCACACAGAGTTCCACCCTTCCCTTCTTGGAATAGTTTGCCAACACTGTTGTCGTGGATTCTGCAAAGTGATACTTGGGAGCTCAAGGGGGATATTTTGAAAAAGGAAATATCCTCAGATCAAAACTGGAAAGAAGCCTTCTGAGAAAGTGCTTTGTGATGTGTGAATGCAACTCAAAGAATTACAGGTTTCTCTTCAGTGATCAGTTCGCTAAGACAGTTTTCTGGAAATCTGCCATGGGATACTTCTTAGCGCAATGAAGCTTATGGTGACCAAGGAAATATCCTCAGATGAAAACTAGAAAGAAGCTTTCTTAGAAACTTCTTGGTGATGTGTGAATTCATCTCACAGAGTTACACTTATGTTTCGTGGAGGAGTCCATTAACACTATCTTTGAGTAACGTGAGAACGGCTTCTTTGGGTCGCATAGAGGCCTATGCTGAGAAAGGAAATATCATCAATTTAAGACGTGAAAGAAGCTTTCTGAGAAACTTCTTCGTGATCTGTGAATTCATCTCACAGAGTTACTGCTTAGACCTCAGGAAGCAGCGTGCTAACACTCTTTTCGTGGAATCTGCAAATTGATATTTGGAACCCTTTGGGGCCCAGTGTGAAAAAGTAAATATCCTCAGATAATCACTACAGAGAAGCTTTCTGAGAAATTGCTTTCTGATGTGTGACTTCATCACACAGAGTTCCACCCTTCCATTCTTGGAACTGTTTGCTAACACTGTTGTCGTGGATTCTTCAAAGTGATATTTGGGAGCTCATTGAGGGCTATGGAGAAAAAGGAAATATCCTCAGATGAAAACTGGAAAGAAGCCTTCTGAGAAACAGCATTGCAATGTGTGAATGCAATTCACAGGATTACACGTTTCTCTTCAGTGATCAGTTTGCTAAAACAGTTTTCTGGAAATCTGCAATGGGATACTTCTTATGGCAATGAAGCTTATGGTGACAAAGGAATATCCTCAGATGAAAACTAGAAGGAAGCTTTCTTATAAACTTCTTGGTGATGTGTTAATTCATCTCACAGAGTTACACCTATGTTTCGTGGAGCAGTCCATTTACACTGCCTTTGAGGAACTCAGAAGGGGTTCTTTGGATCACATTGAGGCCTACTCTGAGAAAGGAAATATCATCAGTTCAAAACGTGAAAGAAGCTTTCTGAGAAACGTCTTTGTGATCTGTGAATTCCTCTCACAGAGTAACAGCTTGAACCTCAGGGAGCAGTTTGCTATCACTCTTTTCGTGGAATCTGCAAAGTGATATTTGGGAGCCTTTTAGGGCCCATGGTGAAAGAGGAAATATCCTCAGATAATAACTAGAGAGAAGCTTTCTGAGAGATTGCTTTCTGATGTGTGACTTCATCACACAGAGTTCCGCCCCTCCCTTCTTGCAACAGTTTGCTAACACTGTTGTCATGGATTCTGCAAAGTGATGTTGGGAGCTCATGGAGGGCTATGGTGAAAAGGAAATTCCTCAGATCAAAACTGGAAAGAAGCCTTCTTAGAAACTGCATTGCGATGTGAAAATCCAACTCACAGAGTTACACATTCTCTTCAGTGATCAGTTTGCTAACACAGTTTTCTGGAAATCTGCAATGGGATACTGCTTAGCGCAGTGAAGCTTACGATGACAAAGGAAATATCCTCTGATGAAAAGTAGAAAGAAGCTTACTTAGAAAATTTTGGTGATGTGTGAATTCCTCTCACAGAGTTACACTTAAGTTTCGTGGAGCAGTCCATTAATATCGTCTTTGATGAACCTGAGAAGGTCTATTTTGAATCACATTGAGGCCTAGGCTGAGAAAGGAAATATCATCAGTTCAAAACGTGAAAGAAGTTTCCTGAGAAATTTCTTTTTGATCTGTGAATTCATCTCACAGAGTTACAACTTAGTCTCAGGAAGCGCTTTGCTAACACTCTTTTCGTGGAATCTGCAAATTGATATTGGAACCCTTTGGGGCCCAGTGTGAAAAAGTAAATATCCTCAGATAATCACTACAGAGAAGCTTTCTGAGAAATTGCTTTCTGATGTGTGACTTCATCACACAGAGTTCCACCCTTCCATTCTTGGAACTGTTTGCTAACACTGTTGTCGTGGATTCTTCAAAGTGATATTTGGGAGCTCATTGAGGGCTATGGAGAAAAAGGAAATATCCTCAGATGAAAACTGGAAAGAAGCCTTCTGAGAAACAGCATTGCAATGTGTGAATGCAATTCACAGGATTACACGTTTCTCTTCAGTGATCAGTTTGCTAAAACAGTTTTCTGGAAATCTGCAATGGGATACTTCTTATGGCAATGAAGCTTATGGTGACAAAGGAAATATCCTCAGATGAAAACTAGAAGGAAGCTTTCTTATAAACTTCTTGGTGATGTGTTAATTCATCTCACAGAGTTACACCTATGTTTCGTGGAGCAGTCCATTTACACTGCCTTTGAGGAACTCAGAAGGGGTTCTTTGGATCACATTGAGGCCTACTCTGAGAAAGGAAATATCATCAGTTCAAAACGTGAAAGAAGCTTTCTGAGAAACGTCTTTGTGATCTGTGAATTCCTCTCACAGAGTAACAGCTTGAACCTCAGGGAGCAGTTTGCTATCACTCTTTTCGTGGAATCTGCAAAGTGATATTTGGGAGCCTTTTAGGGCCCATGGTGAAAGAGGAAATATCCTCAGATAATAACTAGAGAGAAGCTTTCTGAGAGATTGCTTTCTGATGTGTGACTTCATCACACAGAGTTCCGCCCCTCCCTTCTTGCAACAGTTTGCTAACACTGTTGTCATGGATTCTGCAAAGTGATGTTTGGGAGCTCATGGAGGGCTATGGTGAAAAGGAAATTTCCTCAGATCAAAACTGGAAAGAAGCCTTCTTAGAAACTGCATTGCGATGTGAAAATCCAACTCACAGAGTTACACATTTCTCTTCAGTGATCAGTTTGCTAACACAGTTTTCTGGAAATCTGCAATGGGATACTGCTTAGCGCAGTGAAGCTTACGATGACAAAGGAAATATCCTCTGATGAAAAGTAGAAAGAAGCTTACTTAGAAAATTTTGGTGATGTGTGAATTCCTCTCACAGAGTTACACTTAAGTTTCGTGGAGCAGTCCATAATATCGTCTTTGATGAACCTGAGAAGGTCTATTTTGAATCACATTGAGGCCTAGGCTGAGAAAGGAAATATCATCAGTTCAAAACGTGAAAGAAGTTTCCTGAGAAATTTCTTTTTGATCTGTGAATTCATCTCACAGAGTTACAACTTAGTCCTCAGGAAGCGCTTTGCTAACACTCTTTTCGTGGAATCCGCAAAGTGATATTTGGGAGCCCATTAGGGACCATGGTAAAAAGGAAATATCCTCGTATAAAAACTAGAGAGAAGCTTTCTGAGAGATTGCTTTCTGATGTGTGACTTCATCACACAGAGTTCCGCCCCTACCTTCTTGGAATAGTTTGCTAACAGTGTTGTAGTGCATTCTGCAAAGTGATATTTCGTAGCTCATTGCGGGGTATGGTGAAAAATAAAATATCATCAGATTAAAACTGGAAAGAAGCCTTCTCAGAAACTGCATTGTGATATGAGAATGCAACTCACAGAGTTACACGTTTCTCTCCATTGATCAGTTTGCTATCACAGTTTTCTTGAAATCCGCAATGAGATACTTCTTAGCGCAATGAAGCTTACGGTGACAAAGGAAATATCCTCAGATGAAAACTAGAAAGGAGCATTCTTAGAAACATCCTGGTGATGTGTGAATTCATCTCACAAAATTACATTTAAAGTTTGTGCCGCAGTCCATTAACACCGTCTTTGAGGAACCTGAGAAGGGCTACTTTGGATCGAATTGAGGCCTACGCTGAGAACGGAAATATCATCCATTCAAAACGTGAAAGAAGCTTTCTGAGAAACTTCTTTGTGATCTGTGAATTCATCTCACAGAGTTACAACTTAATCCTCAGGAAGTAGTTTGCTAACACGCTTCTCGTGGAATTTGCAAATTGATATTTGGGTGCCCCTTGGGACACATAGTGAAAAAGGAAATATCCTCAGGTAATAACTAGAGAGAAGCATTCTGAGAGATTGCTTTCTGATGTGTGACTTCATCACACAGAGTTCCACCCTTCCCTTCTTCGAACAGTTTGATAACACTGTTGTCATAGATTCTGCAAAGTGATATTTGTGCACTCATTTAGGGCTATGATGAAAAAGGAAATCTCCTCAGATCAAAACTGTAAAGAAGCCTTCTGACAAACTGCATTGTGATGTGTGAATGCAACTCACAGAGTTACACGTTTCTCTTCAGTGACCAGTTTGCTAACACATTTTTCTTGAAATCGCAATGGGATTCTTCTTAGCACAATGAAGCTTACGTTGACAAAGGAAATATTCTCAGATAAAATTAGAAGCTTTCTTAGAAACTTCCTGGTGATGTGTGAATTCATCTCGCAGAGTTACACTTGTGTTTCCTGGAACAGTCGAATAATACTGTCTTTGAGGATCCTGAGAAGGGCTACTTTAGATCGCATTGAGGCCTACGCTGAGAAAGGAAATATCATCAGTTCAAAACGTGAAAGAACCTTTCTGAGAAAGTTCTTTGTGATCTGTGAATTCATCTCACAGAGTTACAACTTAGTCCTCAGGTAGCAGTTTGCTAACTCTTTTCGTGGAATCACAAAGTGATATTTGGGAGCCCATAGGGGCCCATGGTGAAAAAGGAAATATCTCATATAATAACTAGAGGGAAGTTTCCTGAAGGATTGCTTTCTGATGTGTGACTTCATCACACAGAGTTCTACCTTTCCCTTCTTGGAACAGTTTGCTAACACTGTTGTCATCGATTCTGCAACGTGATATTTGGGAGCTCATTGAGGGCTATGGTGAAAAAGGAAATATCCTCAGATCAAAACTGGAAAGAAGCCTTCTGAGAAACTGCATTGTGATGTGTGAATGCAACACACAGAGTTACACTTTTCTCTTCAGTCATCAGTTTGCTAACACAGTTTTCTTGAAATCTGCAACGGGATACTTCTTAGCGCCATGAAGATTATTACCGTGTCAAAGGAAATATCCTCAAATAAAAACTAGAAAGAAGCTTTCTGAGAAACTTCTTTGTAATGGGTGAATTCATCTCACAGAGTTACACTTATGTTTCCTGGAGCAGTCGATTAACACTGTCTTTGAGGATCCTGAGAAGTGCTACTTTGGATCTCATTGAGGCCTAAGCTGTTAAAGGAATTATCCTCAATTGAAAATGTGAAGGAAGCTTTGTGAGAAATTTCTTTGTGATATTTGATTTCATCTCACAGAGTAACAACTTAGTCTTCATGAAGCAGTTTGCCAACATATTTTTCCTGGAATCTGCAAAGTGATATTTGGGAGCGCATTAAGGCCCATGGTGAAAAAGGAAATATCCTCAGATAATAGCTAGAAAGAAGCTTTCTCAGAAACTGCTTTCTGATGTGTGAATTCATCATACAGAGTTTCAGCTTCCCTTTCTTGCAGCAGTTTGCTAACACTCTTTTTGTGGATTCTGGAATGTGATATTTGGGAGCTCATTGTTGGCTATGGTGAAAAAGGAAATCTCCTCTGATAAAAACTGGAAAGAAGCCTTCTGAGAATCTGCATTGCGATGTGTCACTGCAACTCACAGAGTAACACTTTTCTCTTCATTCAGCAGTGTGGTAACCCAGTTTTCTTGAAATCTGCCTTGGGATACTTCTTAGCTCTAGGCAGCGTGCGGTGAAAAAGGAAATATCCTCAGATAAACACGGGAAAGAAGGGTTCTGAGAAACTGCATTGTGACACGTATATGCAACTCACAGAGTTACCCTTTCCTTTTCATGGATCCATTCGTTAACCCAGTTTTCTTGAAATCTGCGTTGGGATATTTCTTAGCGCAATGAAGCTTACGGTGACAAAGGAAATATCGTCAGATAAAAACTAGAAAGGAGTTTTCTTAGAAACTTCTTTGTGATGTGTGCAATCTTCTCACAGCGTTACACTTACTTTTCATGGAGCAGTTGATTAACACTGTCTTTGAGGAAGCTGACAAGGGCTCCTTTTGTTCGCATTGAGGCCTACGCTGATAGAGGAAATATCCTCAATTAAAAATCTGAAAGAAACTTTGGGAGAAACTTCTTTGTGTCATGTGAATTCATCTCACAGAGTTACCACTTAGTCTTCATGAAGCAGTTTGTTGACAGTATTTTCATGGAATCTGCCAAGTGATATTTAGGAGCGCATTGAGGCCCATGGTGAAAAAGGAATATCCTCAGATAATAGCTAGAAAGAATGTTTCTCGGAAACTGGTTTCTGATGTGTGAATTCATGATACAGAGTTTCACCTTTCCCTTCTTGCCGCAGTTTGCTAACACTCTTTTCTTGGATTCTGGAAAGTGATATTTAGGAGCTCATTTTGGGCTATGGTGAAAAAGGAAATCTCCTCAGATAAAAACTGGAAAGAAGCATTCTGTGAAACTGCATAGCAATGTGTGAATGCAACTCACAGAGTTACACTTTTCTCTTCAGTCATCAGTTTGCTAACACAGTTTTCTTGAAATCTGCAACAGGATACTTCTTAGTGCCATGAAGATTATTACCGTGTCAAAGGAAGTATCCTCAGATAAAAAGTAGAAAGAAGCTTTCTGAGAAACTTCTTTGTGATGTGTGAATTCATCTCACAGAGGTACGCTTATGTTTCCTGGTACAGTCGATTAACTCTGTCTTTGAGGAACCTGACAGTCTCATTGAGGCCTAAGCTGATAAAGGAAATATCCTCAATTGAAAACGTGAAAGAAGGTTTGTGAGAAACTTCTTTGTGATATGTGAATTCATCTCACAGAATTACAACTTAGTCTTCATGAAGCAGTTTGCTGATAGTCTTTTCGTGGAATCTGCAAAGTGACATTTGGGAGTGCATTGAGGCCTATGGTGAAATAGGAAATATCCTGAGATCATAACTAGAAAGAAGCTTCCTGAGAAATTGCTTTCTGATGTGTGAATTCATCACGGAGTTTCACCTTTCCCTTCTTGGAGTAGTTTTCCAATGCTGTTTTCGTGGATCCTGGAAGGTGATATTTGGGATCTCATTGAGGGCTATGGTGAAAAAGGAAATATCCTCAGAGAAAAACTGGAAATAAGCGTTCTGAGAAACTGCATTGCGATGTGTGAATGCAGCTCACAGAGTTACACTTTTCTCTTCAGTCATCTGTTTGCTAACACAGTTTTCTTGAAATCTGCAATGGGATACTTCTTGGCGCTATGCAGCTTGCAGTGACAAAGGAAATATCCTGAGATAAAAACGTAAAGGAAGCTTTCTGAGAAGTTGCTTCCTGACATGTGACTTCATCTCACACAGTTACCCTACTATTTCGTGCAGCCCTTTGCTATCACTGTTGTAGTGGATTCTGAGAACTGATATTTCGGATGGGTTTGAAGAGTATATGGACAAAGGATATACCCTCAGAGAAAAACCGGAATGAAGCTTTCTGAGAAACTGCTTTGTGATGTGTGAATTCATTTCACAGTGTTACACCACTCTTTCAAGGAGGCATTTGCTAGCGCGGATTTTGTGGAATCTCATAAGTGATATCTTGGGTATCGTTCAATCCCGTGGTGAATAATGAAATATCCTCAGACAAATCTGCAGAGAAGCCTTCTCAGAAACTTCTTGGTTGTGGTTGAATTCGGCTCAGAGTTTCATTATTGTTTTCATTGAGAAGCTTGCTAACAGTGTTTTCGCAGAATCTGCAATAAGACACACGGTGGCCCTCCGAGACCACAAATAACTTCAGCTCCAAAAGAAAGAAGCTTTCTGAGAAACTGCTTTGTGATGTGTGAATTCAACTCACTGAGTTACACTTGTATGTCGTGGAGCCGTTGGCTAGCCCTGTTTTTGTGGAATCTGAGAACTGATATTTCGGATCCCTTGGAAGACTATAGGGCCAAAGGAAATATCCCCCAATAAAAATGAGAAGGAAGCTTTCTGAGAAACTTCTTTGTGATCTGTGAATTCATCTCACAGAGTGACACCTTTCTCCTCATGAAGTCGTTCGCTAAGATTGCCTTGGTGAAATTTGCAAAGTGATATTTGGAAACCTATTGAGGGCTATGGTGAAAAAGGAAATATCCTCAGATCAAAACTGGAAAGAAGCGTTCTGGGAAACTGCATTGTGACATGTGAATGCAACTCAGAGAGTTACACTTTCCTTTTCATTGGTCCGTTTGCTAACACTGGCCTCTTGAAATCGGCATTGGGATATTTCTTGGCGCAATGAAGCTGACGGTGACAAAGCAAATATCCTCAAATAAAAACTAGAAAGTAGCTTTCTAAGAAAGTTCTCTGTGATATGTGAATTCATCTCACGAATTACAACTTTGTCTTCACCAAGCAGATTGCTAACACCATTTCCATGGAATCTGCAAAGTGAAATTTGGGAGCACATTGAGGCCCATGGTGAAAACGGAAATATCCTCAGATAATAACTAGAAAGAAGCTTTCTGAGAAATTGCTTTCTGATCTGAGAATTCATCACACAGAGCTTCACCTTTCCCTTCTTTAAGAAGTTTCCTAACACTGTGTTCGTGGATTCTGCAAAGTGATATTTGGGAGCTCCTTGAGGGCTATGGTGAAAAAGGAAGTATCCTCAATAAAAACTGGAAAGGAGCGTTCTGGGAACTGCATTGCAATGTCTGAATGCAACTCACAGAGTTACACTTTTCTCTTCAGTCATCAGTTTGCTAACACAGTTTTCTTGAAATCTGGAATGGGATACTTCTTTTTTTTTTTTTTTTTTTTGAGGCGGAGTCTCGCTCTGTCGCCCGAACTGGAGTGCAGTGGCCGGATCTCAGCTCACTGCAAGCTCCGCCTCCGGGTTTACACCATTCTCCTGCCTCAGCCTCCCGAGTAGCTGGGACTACAGGCGCCCGCCACCTCACCCGGCTAGTTTTTGTATTTTTAGTAGAGACGGGGTTTCACCGTGTTAGCCAGGATGGTCTCGATCTCCTGACCTCGTGATCCGCCCGTCTCGGCCTCCCAAAGTGCTGGGATTACAGGCTTGAGCCACCGTGCCCGGCCGGAATGGGATACTTCTTAGCGTAATGAAGCTTACGGTGTCAAAGGAAATATCCTGACATAAAAACTAGAAAGAAGCTTTCTGAGAAACTTCTTTTTGATCTGTGAATTCATCTCACAGAGTGACACCTTTCTCCTCATGAAGCCATTCACTGAGATTGCTCTGGTGGACTTTGCAAAGTGATATTTGGCAACCTATTGAGGGCTATGGTGAAAAAGGAAATATCTTCAGATAAAAACTGGAAAGAAGCATTCTTACAAACTGCATTGTGACGTGTGAATGCAACTCACAGAGTTACACTATCCTTTTCATTAGTCCGTTTGCTAACACTGTCTTCTTGAAATCTGCATTGGGTTATACCTTAGCGCAATGAAGCTTACCGTGTCAAAGGAAATATCCCCAGATACAAACTAGAAAGAAGCTTTCTTAGAGACCTCTTTGTGATGTGTGAATTCATCTCACAGAGTTACACTTACGATTCATGGAGGAGTCGATGAACTCTTTGACGAACCCGAGAAGGGCTACTTTGGATTGCATTGAGGCCTACTCTGATAAAGGAAATATCCTCAATTAAAAACGTGAAAGAAGCTTTGTGAGAAACTTCTTTGTGATCTGTGAATTCATCTCACAGATTTACAACTTACTCTTCATGAAGTAGTTTGCTGACACTCTTTTCGTGGAATCTGGAAAGTGATATTTGGGAGTGCAATGAAGCCTGTGGTGAAAAAGGAAATATGCTCAGATGAAAACTAGAAAGAAGGTTTCTGAGAAACTGCTATCTGATGTATGAATTTATCTCACAGAGATACACTTTCCTCTCATGGAGCATTCTGTTACAACTCTTTTTGTTGAATCTGGGAAGCGATATTTGGGATTGTTATGTAGACTATACGGACAAAGGAAATATCCTCAGAGGAAAATCAGAAAGCAGTTTTCTGCACAACTACCCAGTGATATGTGAATTCATCTCACTGAATTGCAGCATTCTCTTCATGAAGCAGTTTGCTAACATTGTTTTCGTGGAATCTGCAAAGTGATATTTGGGAGCACTTTGAGGCCTGTGGTGAAAAAGGAAATATCCTCAGATGAAAACTGAAAAGAAGCGTTCTGAAAAAGTACACTGTGATGTGTGAATGCAACTGACAGAGATACACATTTCTTCTTTTTTATTGGTTTTCCAACACTGTTTTCTTGAAATCTGCAATGGAATATTTCTTATTGCCACGTAGCTTACAGTGAAACAGGAAATATCCTCAGATAAAAAAGAGTAAGCAGCTTTCCGAGAAACTGCTTTGTGATGTGTGAATTCAGCTCCAAGAGTTACACAGGTGTTTCGTGGAGCCATTTGCTAGCTTTATTTCTGTGGAATCAGAGAAGTGATATTTAGGATAGCCATGAAAACTCCTCAGACAAAGGAAATATACTCAGATAAAAACTAGAAACAAGCTTTCTGAGAAACCGCTTGATGGTGTGTGAGTTCATTTCATAGAGTTTTACTTTCATATCATGGAGCAGTCTATTACCACTGTCTTTGAAGTGACATATTAGATTGCTTTCAGGCCTATGCTGAGAAAGGAAATATCCTCAATTAAAAACGTGACAGAACCTTTCTGAGAAATTTCTTTGTGATGTGTGAATTCATCTCATGCAGTTACACCTTTCTCTTCATGAAGCAGTTTGCTAACACAGTTTTCATGGAATCTGCAATGTGACATTTGGGAGCGCATTGAGGCCTGTGGTGAAGAAGGAAATATACTAGATGAAAACTGAAAAGAAGCGTTCTGAGAAACTACACTGTCATTTGTGAAAGCAATGCATAGAGTTACACTTTTCTTTACCTTAATCAGTTTGGCAACACTGTTTTCTTGAAATTTGCAATGGGATATTTCTTATCGCCTTGAAGCTTACGGTGTCACAGGAAATATCCTCAGATAAAAAAGAGAAAGAAGCTTTATGAGAAACTGCTTTGTGATGTGTGAATGCATCTCTCAGAGTTACACAGGTGTTTCGTGGAGCTGTTTCTTAGCTTCCTTTTTGTGGAATCAAAGACGTTATATTTAGGATAGCCATGAAGACTCCTCAGATGAAGGAAATATCCTCAGATAAAAACTAGAATGAAGCTTTATGAAAAACTGCTTGGTGATGTGTGAATTCGTCTCACAGATTTACAGCTTACTTCTCATGAAGCAGTTTCCTAACTCTGTTTTCATGAAATCTGCAAAGTGATATTTTGGAGCACATTGTGGCCTGTGGTGAAAAAGGAAATATCCTCAGATGAAAACTGGAAAAAAGCGTTCTGAGAAACTTCATTGTGATGTGTCAATGCAACTCAGAGAGTTACACTCTTCTTTTCCTTCATCAGTTTGCCAACACTGCTTTCTTGAAACCTGCAATGGGATATTTCTTAGTGCCATGAAGTTAATGGTGACACAGGAAAAATCCTCCGATAAAAACTAGAAAGAAGCTTTCTGAGAAACTGCTTTGTGATGTGTGAATTCGTCTCACAGATTTACACGTTGCTCTCCATGAAGCAATTTCCTAACACTGTTTTTGTGGAATCTGCAAAGTGATATTTGGGAGGGTACTGAGGCCTGTGGTGAAAAAGGAAATATCCTCATATGAAAACTAGAAAGAAGATTTCTGAGAAACTGCTATCTGATGTATGAATTCATCTCAAAGAGATACACTTTCCTTTCATGGAGCATTCTGTTACCATTCTTTTCATTGAATCTAGGAAGGGATACTTGGGATCGTTATGAAGACTATACAGATGAGGGAAATATCCTCAGATGAAAGTCTGAGAGAAGCTTTCTGCACAACTGCTCTGTGATGTGTGAATTCATCTCACAGAGTTACACCTTTCTCTCTATGAAGCACTTTGCTAACACTGTTTTCGTGGAATATGCAACGTGATATTTGGTAGTGCATTGAGGTCTATGGTGAAACAGGAAATAGCCTTAGATGAAAACTAGAAGGATGCTATCTGAGAAAGCGCTCTATAATGTGTGAGTTCATTTCAGAGAGTTGTACTTTCATAACATGGAGCAGTCTATTACCTCTCTATTTGGGAAATCTTAGAGGGGATATATTGGATTGCACTGAGGCCTACGCTGAGAAAGGAAATATCATCAATTAATATGGTGACAGAATCTTTCTGAGAAACATCCTTGTGATGGGTGAATTCATCTCACAGAGCTACACCATTCACTTCATGAAGCAGTTTGCTAACACTGTTTTCGTGGAATCTGCAACGTGATATTTGGGAGCTCATTGAGGCCTGTGGTGAAAAAGGAAATATCGTCAGATAAAAACTGGAAAGAAACGTTCTGAGAAATTGCATTGTGATGTGTGAATGCAACTCACAGAGTTACACTTTTCTGTTCCTTGATCAGTGTGCCAACAATGTTTTCTTGAAATCTGTAATGCGATATTTCTTATTGCCTTGAAGCTTACGGTGACACAGCAAATATCCTCAGATAAAAAAGAGAAAGGAGCCTTATGAGAAACTTCTTTGTGATGTGTGAATTCATCTCTCAGAGTTGCACATGTATTTCATGGAGCTGTATGTTATCTTTTTTTTGTGGAATCAGAGAAGCGATATTTAGGATAGCCATGAAGATTCCTCCAATGAAGGAAATATCCGCAGATAAAAACTAGAAAGAAGCTTTCTGAGAAATTGCTTTGTGATGAGTAAATTCATCTCTCAGAGTTACACAGACATTTCGTGGAGCCGTTTGCTAGCTTTCTTTTTTTGGAGTCAGAGAAGTGATATTTAGGATAGCCATGAAGACTCCTCAGACGAAGGAAGTATCCTCAGATAAATAGTAGAAAGAAGCTTCCTGAGAAACTGCTTTGTGATGTGTGAATTCATCTCACAGAGTTACACCTTTCTCTTCATGAAGCAGTTTGCTAACACAGTTTTCATGAAATCAGCGAACTGATATTTGGGAGCACATTGAGGCCTATGGTGAAAGAGAAAATATCCTTAGATGAAAACTAGAAGGAAGTTTTCTGAGAAACTGCTTTATGATGTGTGAGTTCAGTTCAGAGAGTTATACTTTCATATCATGGAACAGTCTATTACCTCTGTCTTTGGGGAATATGAGAAGGGATATATTGGATCACAATGAGGACTATGCTGAGAAAGGAAATATCCTCAATGAAAAACGTGACAGAAGCTTTCTGAGAAACTTCTTAGTGATGTGTGAATTCATCTCACAGAGTTACACCTTTCTCTTCATGAAGCAATTTGCTAACACAGTTTTCCTGTAACCTGCAACATGATATTTGGGAGCTCATTGAGGCCTGGGGTGTAAAAGGAAATATCCTCGGATGAAAACTAGAAAGAAGGTTTCTGAGAAACTGCTGTCTGATGTATGAATTCATCTCACAGAGATACACTTTCTTGTCATGGAGTATTCTCTTACCACTCTTTTTTTTGAATATGGGAAGGGAAACGTGGGATCGTTATGAAGACTATACAGACAAAGGAAATATCCTCAGATGAAAATCAGAAAGAAGCTTTCTGCACAACTACTCTGTGATGTGTGAATTCATCTCACAGAGTTACACCTTTCTCTTCTTAAGCAGTTTGCTAACACACTTTTCGTGAAATCTGGAAAGTGATATTGATATTTGGGAGTGCAATGAGATCTACGGTGAAACAAGATATATCCTTAGATGAAAACTAGAAGGAAGCTCTCTGAGAAACCGCTTTATAATGTGTGAGTTCATTTCAGAGAGTTATACTTTCAAATCATGGAGCAGTCTATTTACCTCTTTCTTTGGGTAATCTGAGACGGGATATGTTGGATCGCATTGAAGCCTACGATGAGAAAGGAAATATCCTCAATTAAATCGTGACAGAATCTTTCTGAGAAATTTCTTTGTGATGTGTGAATTCATCTCACAGATTTACACCTTTCTCTTCATGAAGCAGTTTGCTAACACAGTTTTTGTGGAATCTGTAACGTGTTATTTGGGAGCTCATTGAGGCCTGTTGTGAAAAAGGAAATATCCTCAGATGAAAACTGGAAAGAAGCGTTCTGAGAAACTGCATTGTGATGTATGAATGCAACTCACAGAGTTACACTTTTCTTTTCCTTGATCAGTGTGCCAACAATGTTTTCTTGATATCTGCAATGGGGTATTTCTTACCTCCATGAAGCTTAAGGTGACACAGGGAATATCCTCAGATAAAAAAGAGAAATAAGTTTTCTGAGAAACTGTTTTGTGATGTGTGAATTCATATCTCAGACTTGCAAATGTATTTCGTGGAGACGTATGCTAGCTTTCTTTTTGTGGAATCAGAGAAGCGATATTTAGGATAGCCCTGAAGACACCTCAGAAGAAGGAAATATCCTCACATAAATAGTATAAAGAAGCTTTCTGAGAAACTGCTTTGTGATGTGTGAATTCATCTCACAGAGTTACATCTTTCTCTTCATGAAGCAGTTTGCTAACACTGTTTTCGTGGAATATGCAAAGTGATATTTGGCAGCACATTGAGGCCTGTCATGAAAAAGGAAATATCTTCAAATGAAAACTGGAAAGAAGGGTTCTGAGAAACTGCTATCTGAAGTATGAATTCATCTCACACAGATACACTATCCTTTCATAGAGTATTCCGTTACCACTCTTTTTGTTGAATATGGGAAGGGATATTTTTTATCTTTATGAAGACTATATGGACAAAGGAAATATCTGGAGATGAAAATCAGAAAGAAGCTGTCTGCACAACTGCTCTGTGATGTGTGAATTCATCTCACAGTGTTACAGCATTCTCTTCATGAAGCAGTTTGTTAACACTGTTTTCATGGAATCTGCAACGTGATATTTGAGAGCGCATTGAGGCCTGTGGTGAAAAAGCAAATATCCTCAGATGAAAACTGGAAAGAAGCGTTCTGAGAAACTACATTGTGATTTGTGAATGCAGCACATAGAGTTACACTTTTCTTTACCTCGATCAGATTGCCAACACTCTTTTCTTGAAATCTGCAGTGGGATATTTCTTATCACCATGAAGCTTACGGTGACAAAGGAAATATCCTCAGATAAAAAAGAGAAAGAAGCTTTCCAAGAAACTGCTTTGCAATGTGTGAATTCATCTCTCAGAGTTACAAAGATATTTCATGGAGCCATTAGCTAGCTTTCTTTTTGTGGAATCAGAGAAGTGATATTTAGGATAGCCATGAAGACTCCTCAGATGAAGGAAATATCCTCAGACAAAAACTAGAAACAGGGTTTCTGAGAAACTTCTTTGTGATGTGTGAATTCGTCTCACAGATTTTCACGTTTCTTTCCATGAAGCAGTTTCCTAACACTGTTTTCGTGGAATCTGCAAAATGATATTTGGGAGCACATTGAGGTGTGTGGTGAAAAAGGAAATATCCTCAGATGAAAACTAGAAAGAAGGTTTCTGAGAAATTGCTATCTGAAGTATGAATTCATCTCACAGAGATATACTTTCCTCTCATGGAGCATTCTGTTACCACTCTTTCTGTTGAATCTGGGAAGGAATATTTGGGATCGTTATGCAGACTATACAGACAGAGGAAATAGCCTCAGAGGAAAATCAGAAAGAAGCTTTCTGCACAACTACTCAGTGACGTGTGAATTCATCTCACAGAGTTACACTTTTCTCTTCATGAAGCAGTTTGCTAACACAGTTTTTGTGGAATCTGCAAAGTGATATTTGGGAGAGCTTTGAGGCCTATGGTGAAACAGGAATATTCTTAGATGAAAACTAGAAGGAAGCTATCTGAGAAACCGCTTTATGATGTGTGAGTTCATTTCAGAGAGTTATATTTCATATCATGGGTCAGTCTATTACCTCTGTCTTTGGGGAATCTGAGAAGGGATATATTGGATTTTATTGAGGCCTACGTTGAGAAAGGAAATATCTTCAATTAAAAACGTGACAGAGGCTTTCTGATAAACTTCTTTCTGATGTGTGAATTCATTTCACAGAGTTACACCTTTCTCTTCATGAAGCAGTTTGCTAACACAGTTTTCGTGGAATCTGCAAAGAGATATTTGGGAGCGCATTGAGGCCTACGGTGAAACAGGAAATATCCTTAGATGAAAACTAGAAGGAAGCTTTCTGAGAAACCACTTTACAATGTGTGAGTTCATTTCAGAGTGTTATACTTTCATATCATGGAGCAGTCTATTACCTCTGTCTTTGGAGAATCTGTGAAGTGATATATTTGATCGCATTCAAGTCTATGCTGAGAAAGAAAATATCCTCACTTAAAAATGTGACAGAACCTTTCTGAGAAACTTCTTTGTGATGTGTGAATTCATTTCTCAGAGTTACACAGATACTTTGTGGAACCGTTTCATAGCTTTCTTTTTTGGAATCAGACAAGTGATATTTAGGATAGCCAGGAAGACTCCTCAGATGAAGGAAATATCCTCAGATAAAAACTAGAAAGAAGCTTTCTGAGAAACTGCTGTGTGATGTGTAAATTTGTCTCACAGATTTACACATTTCTCCCCATGAAGCAGTTTCCTAACACTGTTTTCATGGAATCTGCAAAGTGATATTTTTGAGCGCATTGAGACCTGTGGTGAAAAAGGAAATATCCTCAGATGAAAACTAGAAAGAAGGTTTCTGAGAAATTGCTATCTGAAGTATGAATTCATCTCACAGAGATATACTTTCCTCTCATGGAGCATTCTGTTACCACTCTTTCTGTTGAATCTGGGAAGGAATATTTGGGATCGTTATGCAGACTATACAGACAGAGGAAATAGCCTCAGAGGAAAATCAGAAAGAAGCTTTCTGCACAACTACTCAGTGACGTGTGAATTCATCTCACAGAGTTACACTTTTCTCTTCATGAAGCAGTTTGCTAACACAGTTTTTGTGGAATCTGCAAAGTGATATTTGGGAGAGCTTTGAGGCCTATGGTGAAACAGGAAATATTCTTAGATGAAAACTAGAAGGAAGCTATCTGAGAAACCGCTTTATGATGTGTGAGTTCATTTCAGAGAGTTATATTTCATATCATGGGTCAGTCTATTACCTCTGTCTTTGGGGAATCTGAGAAGGGATATATTGGATTTTATTGAGGCCTACGTTGAGAAAGGAAATATCTTCAATTAAAAACGTGACAGAGGCTTTCTGATAAACTTCTTTCTGATGTGTGAATTCATTTCACAGAGTTACACCTTTCTCTTCATGAAGCAGTTTGCTAACACAGTTTTCGTGGAATCTGCAAAGAGATATTTGGGAGCGCATTGAGGCCTACGGTGAAACAGGAAATATCCTTAGATGAAAACTAGAAGGAAGCTTTCTGAGAAACCACTTTACAATGTGTGAGTTCATTTCAGAGTGTTATACTTTCATATCATGGAGCAGTCTATTACCTCTGTCTTTGGAGAATCTGTGAAGTGATATATTTGATCGCATTCAAGTCTATGCTGAGAAAGAAAATATCCTCACTTAAAAATGTGACAGAACCTTTCTGAGAAACTTCTTTGTGATGTGTGAATTCATTTCTCAGAGTTACACAGATACTTTGTGGAACCGTTTCATAGCTTTCTTTTTTGGAATCAGACAAGTGATATTTAGGATAGCCAGGAAGACTCCTCAGATGAAGGAAATATCCTCAGATAAAAACTAGAAAGAAGCTTTCTGAGAAACTGCTGTGTGATGTGTAAATTTGTCTCACAGATTTACACATTTCTCCCCATGAAGCAGTTTCCTAACACTGTTTTCATGGAATCTGCAAAGTGATATTTTTGAGCGCATTGAGACCTGTGGTGAAAAAGGAAATATCCTCAGATGAAAACTAGAAAGAAGGTTTCTGAGAAACTGCTATCTGATGTATGAATTCATCTCACAGAGATACACTTTCCTTTCATGGAGCATCCTGTTACCACTTTTTCGTTGAATCTGGGAAGGGATATTTGGGATCATTATGAAGACTATACGGACAGAGGAAATATCCTCAGATGAAAATCGGAAAGAAGCTTTCTGCACAACTGCTCTGTGATATGTGAATTCATCTCACACAGTTACACCTTTCTCTTCATGAAGCAGTTTGCTAACACTGTTTTCATGGAATCTACAAAGTGATATTTGGTAGTGCATTGAGGCCTATGGTGAAACAGGAAATATCCTTAGATGAAAACTAGAAGGAAGCTATCTGAGAAATTGCTTTATGATGTGTGAGTTCATTTCATAGAGTTATACTTTCATATCACGGAGCAGTCTATTATCTCTGTCTCTGAGGAATCTGAGAAGGGATATATTGGATCGCATTGAGGCCTACGATGAGAAAGGAAATATCATCAATTAAAATCATGACAGAATCTTTCTGAGAAACTTCATTGTGATGTGTGAATTCATCTCACACATTTACACCTTTCTCTTCATGAAGCAGTTTACTAACACCGTTTTCGTGGAAACTGCAAAGTGACATTTGGGGGCACATTGAGGCCTATGTTGAAACAAGAAATATCCTTAGAAGAAAACTAGAAGGAAACTATTTGAGAAACCGCATTATAATATGTGAGTTCACTTCAGAGAGTTATACTTTCAAATCATGGAGCAGTCTATTACCTCTGTCTTTGGATAATCTGAGACGGGATATATTGGATCACATTGAGGCCTACAATGAGAAAGGAAATATCATCAATTAAAATCATGACAGAATCTTTCTGAGAAACTTCATTGTGATGTGTGAATTCATCTCACACATTTACACCTTTCTCTTCATGAAGCAGTTTACTAACACCGTTTTCGTGGAAACTGCAAAGTGACATTTGGGGGCACATTGAGGCCTATGTTGAAACAAGAAATATCCTTAGAAGAAAACTAGAAGGAAACTATTTGAGAAACCGCATTATAATATGTGAGTTCACTTCAGAGAGTTATACTTTCAAATCATGGAGCAGTCTATTACCTCTGTCTTTGGATAATCTGAGACGGGATATATTGGATCACATTGAGGCCTACAATGAGAAAGGAAATATCATCAATTAAAATCATGATAGAATCTTTCTGAGAAACTTCATTGTGATGTGTGAATTCATCTCACAGATTTACACCTTTCTCTTCATGAAGCAGATTGCTAACACAATTTTCGTGCATTCTGCAACGTGATATTTGGGAGAGCATTGAGGCCTGTGGTGAAAAAGGAAATATCCTTAGATGAAAATTGGAAAGAAGGTTTCTGAGAAACTGTTATCTGATGTACGAATTCGTCTCACAGTGATACACTTCCCTTTCATGGAGCATTCTGTTACCTCTCTTTTCATTGAATCTGGGAAGGAATATTTGGGATCATTATGAAGACTATACGGACAAAGGGAATATCCTCAGATGAAAATCAGAAAGAAGCTTTCTGCACAACTGCTCTGTGATGTGTGAATTCATCTCACAGAGTTACAGCTTTCTCTTCATGAAGCAGTTTGCTAACACAGTTTTCGTGGAATGTGCAAAGTGATATTTGAGAGCTCATTGAGGTCTGTGGTGAAAAAGGAAATATCCTCAGATGAAAACTGAAAAGAAGAGTTCTGAGAAACTGCACTGTGATGTGTGAATTCAACTCACAGAATTTCACTTTTCTTTTCTTTGATCAGTTTGCCAACACTGTTTTCTTGAAATCCGCAATGGGATATTTCTTATCGCCATGAAGCTTACAGTGACACAGGAAATATCCTCAGATAAAAATGAGAAAGAAGCTTTGTGAGAAACTGTTTTGTGCTCTGTGAATTTACATGACAAAGTTATGCAGGTATTTCATGGAGCCGTTTGCTAACATTCTTTTTGTGGAATCTGAGAGTGATATTTTGAATCGCTGTGAAGACTCCTCGGATGAAGAAAATATCCTCAGATAAAAACTAGAAAGAAGCTTCCTGAGAAACTTCTTTGTGTTGTGTGAATTCGTCTCACAGATTTACACATTGCTCTCCATGAAGAAGTTTCCTAACACTGCTTTTGGGAATCTGTAAAGTGATATTTTGGAGCGCATTGAGGCCTGTGGTGAAAAAGTATATATCCTCAGATGAAAACTGGTAAGAAGTGTTCTGAGAAACTGCATTGTGATGTGTGAATGCAACGCACAGAGTTACACTTTTCTTTTCATTGATCAGTTTGCCAACACTGTTTTCTTGAAGTCTGTATTGGGGTATTACTTAGCACCATGAAGCTTACAGCGACACAGGAAATATCCTCAGATAACAACGAGCAAGAAGCTTTCTGAGAAACGGCTTTGCAATGTGTGAATTCATCTCTCAGAGTTACACAGGTATTTCGTGGAGCCATTACACAGGCACTTCGTGGAGCCGCATTCTATTTGTGAAATCAGAGAAGTGATATTTAGGATAGCCATGAAGACTCCTCAGATGAAGGAAATATCCTCAGATAAAAACTAGAAGAAGCTTTCTGAGAAACTGCTTTGTGATGTGTGAATTCATCCACAGATTTACATGTTTCTCCCCATGAAGCAGTTTCCTGTCACTGTTTTCGTGGAATCTGCAAAGTGATATTTGGAGCGCATTGAGGCCTGTGGTGAAAAAGGAAATATCCTCAGATAAGAACTAGAAAGAAGGTTTCCGAGAAACTGCTATCTGATGTATGAATTCATCTCACACAGATACACTTTCATTTCATGGAGTATTCTGTAACCACTCTTTTTGTTGAATCTGGGAAGGGATATTTAAAATCGTTATGAAGACTATACGGACAAAGGAAATATCCTCAGATGAAAATCAGAAAGAAGCTTTCTGAGAAACTGCTTTGTGATGTGTGAATTCATCACAGAGTTACACAGGTATTTCATTGAGCCGTTTGCTAGCATTCTTTTTGTAGAATCAGAGAAGTGATATATAGGATAACCATGAAGACTCCTCGGAAGAAGGAAACATCCTCATATAAAAACTAGAAAGAAGGTTTGTGAGAATCTGCTCTGTGATGTGTGAATTTGTCTCGCAGGTTTACACGTTTCTCTCCATGAAGCAGTTTCCAGACACTGTTTTCGTGGAATCTGCAACGTGATATTTGGGAGCGCATTGAGGGCTGTGGTGAGAAATGAAATATCTTCAGATGAAGACTAGAAGGAAGGTTTCTGAGAAACTGCTCTCTGATGTGTGAATTCATCTCACAGAGATACAGTTTCCTTTCATGGAGCATTCTCTTACTACTCTTTTTGTTGCATCTGGAAAGCGATATTTGGGATCGCTATGAAGACTATACGGACAAAGTTAATATCCTCAATTAAAAACGTGCAAAAAGCTTTCTGCGAAACTGCTCTGTGATATGTGAATTCATTTTACAGGGTTACACCAGTCTTTGATGGAGGAGTTTATTTGCACTTTTTTTTTGGAATCGCAGAAGTGATATCTTGCATATTGTTGAATCCAATGGTGAAAAATGAAATATCCTCAGATAAACAATGCAGAGAGACCTTCTCAAAAACTGCTTTGTTGTGGGTGAATTCATCTCTACAGAGTTACATCACTATTTTCAGTGAAAAGCTTGCTAACAGTGTTTCGGCAGAATGTGCAATGAGACACACAGGAGCGCTTTGAGAACAGAAATATCCTCATCTGAGGAAAGAAAGAAGCTTTATGAGAAACTGTTGGTGATGTGTGAATTCAACTCACGGAATTACACCTGTATTTCATGGAGCCGTTTGCTAGCTCTGATTTTGTGGAATCTGGGAACCGATATTTCGAATCGCTTTGAAGACTATATGGCCAAAGTCAATATCCTCGGATAGAAACCAGGACGAAGCTTTCTGAGACAAAGCTTTGTGATGTTTGAATTCATCTCACAGAGTTATACATGTATTTCATGGAGCCGTCTGCTAGCCCTGTTTTTGTGGATTCTCAGAAGTAATATTTTGGAATGCTATGAAGACTCCTCAGACAGAGGAAATATCCTCAGATAAAAACGTGAAAGAAGCTTTCTGAGAATCCTTTTTGCAATGTGTGAATTCATCTCACAGAGTTACACCTTTCTCTTCATGAAGCTGTTTGCTAACACTGTTCTAGTGGAATCTGAAAAGTCATATTTGGGAGCGTTTTGAGCACTATGGTGAAAAAGGATATATTCTCAGATGAAAACTGGAAAGAAGCGTTCTGAGAAACTGCACTGTGATGTGTGAATGCAAGTCACAGAGTTACACTTTTCTTTTCATTGATCAGTTTGCCAACACTGTTTTCTTGAAATCTGCAATGGGAAATTTCCTAGCGCCATGAAGTTTATGATGACCCAGGAAACAACCTCAGATAAACACGAGAAAGAAGCTTTCTGAGAAACTACTTTGTGATGTGTGAATTCATCTCACAGAGTTAAACAGGTATTTCATGCAGCCGTTTGCTAAAATCTTTTTGTGGAATCTGAGAAGTGATTTTTTTATAGCTATGAAGACTCCTCCGACGAAGGCAATATCCTCAGATAAAAACTAGAAAGAAGCTTTCTGAGAAACTGTTTTGTGATGTGTGAATTCGTCTCACAGATTTACACGTTTCTCCCCATGAAGCAGTTTCCTAACACTGTTTTCGTGGAATCTGCAAAGCGATATTTGGGAGCACATTGAGGCCTGTGATGAAAAAGGAAATATCCTCAGATGAAAACTAGAAAGAAGGTTTCTGAGAAACTGCTATCTGATGTGTGAATTCATCTCACAGAGATACACTTTCCTGTCATGGAGCATTCTATTACCACTCATTTTGTTGAATCTGGGAAGGGATTTTGTTATCGTTATGAAGACTATACGGACAAAGGAAATATCCTCTGACAAAAATCAGAAAGAAGCTTTCTGTGCAACTGTTCTGTGATGTGTGAATTCATCTCACAGAGTTACACCTATCTCTTCATGAAGCACTTTGCTAACACTGCTTTGGTGGAATCTGTAAAGTGATATTTGGGAGGGCATTGAGGCCTATGGGGAAATAGGAAATATCCTTAGATGAAAACTAGAAGGAAGCTGTCTGAGAAACCGCTTTATGATGTGTGAGTTCATTTCAGAGAGTTATACTTTCATATCACGGAGCAGTCTGTTACCACTGTCTTTGGGGAATCTGAGAAGGGATATATTAGATCGCATTGAGGCCTACGCTGAAAAAGGAAATATTCTCAATTAAAAACCCAAAAGAAGCTTTTTGAGAAACTTCTTTGTGATGTGTGAATTCACCTCACAGTTACACCTTTCTCTTCATGAAGCAGTTTGCTAACACTCTTTTCGTGGAATCTGCAACATGATATTTGGGGAGCGCATTGAGGACTGTGGTGAAAAAGGAAATATCCTCAGATGAAAACTGGAAAGAAGCATATTCAGAAACTGCATTGTGATGTGTGAATGCAACTCACAGAGTTACACTTTTCTCTTCATTGATCATTTTGCTAACACTGTTTTCTTGAAATCTGCAATGGGATATTTCTTAGCGCCATGGATCTTACAGTGACACAGGAAATATCCTAAGATAAAAACGAGAAAGAAGCTATGTGAGAAACTGTTTTGTGACGTGTGAATTCAGCTCACAGAGTTAAAAGAGGTATTTCATGCAGCCGTTTGCTAAAATCTTTTTGTGGAATCTGAGAAGTGATATTTTTTATATCTATGAAGACTCCTCGGACGAAGGCAATATCCTCAGATAAAAACTAGAAAGAAGCTTTCTGAAAAACTGCTTTGTGATGTGTGTATTTGTCTCACAGATGTACACGTTTCTCTCCATGAAGCAGTTTCCTAACACAGTTTTCGTGGAATCTGCAAATTGATATTGGGGGCACATTGAGGCATGTGGTGAAAAAGGAAATATCCTCAGATGAAAACTAGAAAGAAGGTTTCTGAGAAACTGCTATCTCATGTATGAATTCAACTCACAGAGATACACTTTCCTTTCACGGAGCATTCTGTTACCACTCTTTTTGTTGAATCTGGAAGGGATTTTGTTATCGTTATGAAGACTATACGGACAAAGGAAATATCCTCTGACAAAAATCAGAAAGAAGCTTTCTGTGCAACTGTTCTGTGATGTGTGAATTCATCTCACAGAGTTACACCTATCTCTTCATGAAGCACTTTGCTAACACTGCTTTGGTGGAATCTGTAAAGTGATATTTGGGAGGGCATTGAGGCCTATGGGGAAATAGGAAATATCCTTAGATGAAAACTAGAAGGAAGCTGTCTGAGAAACCGCTTTATGATGTGTGAGTTCATTTCAGAGAGTTATACTTTCATATCACGGAGCAGTCTGTTACCACTGTCTTTGGGGAATCTGAGAAGGGATATATTAGATCGCATTGAGGCCTACGCTGAAAAAGGAAATATTCTCAATTAAAAACCCAAAAGAAGCTTTTTGAGAAACTTCTTTGTGATGTGTGAATTCACCTCACAGTTACACCTTTCTCTTCATGAAGCAGTTTGCTAACACTCTTTTCGTGGAATCTGCAACATGATATTTGGGGAGCGCATTGAGGACTGTGGTGAAAAAGGAAATATCCTCAGATGAAAACTGGAAAGAAGCATATTCAGAAACTGCATTGTGATGTGTGAATGCAACTCACAGAGTTACACTTTTCTCTTCATTGATCATTTTGCTAACACTGTTTTCTTGAAATCTGCAATGGGATATTTCTTAGCGCCATGGATCTTACAGTGACACAGGAAATATCCTAAGATAAAAACGAGAAAGAAGCTATGTGAGAAACTGTTTTGTGACGTGTGAATTCAGCTCACAGAGTTAAAAGAGGTATTTCATGCAGCCGTTTGCTAAAATCTTTTTGTGGAATCTGAGAAGTGATATTTTTTATATCTATGAAGACTCCTCGGACGAAGGCAATATCCTCAGATAAAAACTAGAAAGAAGCTTTCTGAAAAACTGCTTTGTGATGTGTGTATTTGTCTCACAGATGTACACGTTTCTCTCCATGAAGCAGTTTCCTAACACAGTTTTCGTGGAATCTGCAAATTGATATTGGGGGCACATTGAGGCATGTGGTGAAAAAGGAAATATCCTCAGATGAAAACTAGAAAAGAAGGTTTCTGAGAAACTGCTATCTCATGTATGAATTCAACTCACAGAGATACACTTTCCTTTCACGGAGCATTCTGTTACCACTCTTTTTGTTGAATCTGGGAAGGGATATTTGGGATCGTTATGAAGACTATAGGGACAAAGGAAATACCCTCAGATAAAAATCAGAAGGAAGCTTTCTGCGCAACTGCTCTGTGATGTGTGAATTCATTTCACAGAGTTACACCTTTCTCTTCATGAAGAAGTTTGGTAACACTGTTTTCATGGAACCTGCAAACTGATATTTGGGAGTGCATTGAGGCCTATGGTGAAAGAGGAAATATCCTTAGATAAAAACTTGAAGGAAGCTTTCTGAGAAACCACTTTATGATGTGTGAGTTCATTTCAGAGAGTTATACTTTCACATCATGGAGCAATCTATTGCCACACTCTTTGGGGTATCTGAGAAGGGATATATTGGATCACATTGAGGCCTACACTGAGAAAGGAAATATCCTCAATTAAAAACGTGACAGAAGCTTTCTGAGAAACTTCTTTGTGATGTGTGAATTCATCTCACAGAGTTACACCTTTCTCTTCATGAAGCAGTTTGCTTCTTTTCATGGAATCTACATTGTGATATTTGGGAGCGCTTTGAGGCCTGTGGTGAAAAAGGAAATATCCTCAGATGAAAACTGGAAAGAAACATTCTGAGAAACTGCATTGTTATGTGTGAATGCAACTCACAGAGTTACACTGTTCTTTTCCTTGATCAGTTTGCCAACACTGTTTTCTTGAAATCTGCAATGGGATATTTCTTAGCACCAGGAATCTTATGGGGACACAAAAAATATCCTCAGATAAAAACGAGTAAGAAGCTTTGTGAGAAACTTCTTTGTGATGTGTGAATTCATCTCACAGTGTTACACAGGTATTTTGTGGAGCCATTTGCTAGCACTCTTTTTGTGGAATCTGAGAAGTGATATTTTGGATCTCTATGAAGACCCCTCGGATGAAGGAAATATCCTCAGATAAAAACTAGAAAGAAGCCTTCTGAGAAACTGCTTTGTGATGTGTGAATTCATCCCAAAGATTGATACATGTATTTTGTGGAGCCGTTTGCTGGAACTCTTTTTGTGGATTCTGAAAAATGATATTTTGGAATGCATTGAGGCCTGTGGTAAAAAAGGCAATATCCTCAGATGAAAATTAGAAAGAAGGTTTCTGAGAAACTGCTATCTGATGTGTGAATTCATCTCACAGAGATACAGTTTCCTTTCTGGGAGCCTTCTCTTACCACTCTTTTTGCTGAATCTGGGAAACAATATTTGGGATCGCTATGAAGACTATACGGACAAAGGAAATATACTCAATTAAGAACGTGAAAGAAGCTTTCTGCAAAACTACTCTGCGATGTGTAATTTTCTTTGCAGAGTTACACCACTCTTTGATGGAGGAGTTTGCTAGCACTGTTTTTGTGGAATATCATAAGTGATATCTTGGATATTGTTGAATCCCATGGTGAAAAATTAAATATCCTCAGATAAAAATGGCAGACAGACCTTCTCCAAAATTGCTTTGCTGTGGGTTAATTCAGCTCACAGTGTTACATCATTATTTTCAGTGAGAAGCTTGCTAATAGTGTTTCTGTAGAATGTGCAATGAGACACACGGGGACGATTTGAGACCAGAAATAACCTCAGCTGAAAAAAGAAAGAAGCTTTCTGAGAAACTGTTTGTGATGTGTGAATTCAAATCACGGAATTACACCTGCGTTTCGTGGAGCTGTCTGCCAGCCTGGATTTTGTGGAATCCGAGAACAGATATTTTGAATCATTTTGAAGACTATACGGCCAAAGTCAATATCCTCGGATAAATATCAGAATGAACTTTTCGAGAAACTTCTTTGTGATGTGTCAATTCATCTCACAGAGTTACAGCTTTCTATTCATGAAGCAGTCTTTGGGGAATCTGTCTTTGGGGAATCTGAGAAGGGATATATTGGATCACATTGAGGCCTACACTGAGAAAGGAAATATCCTCAATTAAAAACGTGAAAGAAGCTTTCTGAGAAACTTCTTTGTGATGTGCGAATTCATCACACGGAGTTATACCTTCATCTTCATGAAGCAGTTTGCTAACACTGTTTTCGTGGAATCTGCAATGTGATGTTTGGGAGCACATTGAGGCCTGTGGTGAAAAGGAAATGTCCTCAGATGAAAACTGGAAAGAAGCGTTCTGAGAAACTGCATTGTGATGTGTGAATGCAACTCACAAAGTTACACTTTTCTTTTCATTGATCAGTTTGCCAACAGTTTTCTTGAAATCTGCAATGGGGTATTTCTTAGCACTACGAAGCTTACAGTGACACAGGAAGTATCCTCATATAAAAAGGAAAAAGAAGATTTCTGAGAAACTGCTTTGTGATGTATGAATTCATCTCACAGAGTTACACAGGTATTTCGTGGGACCGTTTGCTAGCACTCTTTTTGTGGAGTCTGAGAAGTGATATTTTGGATCTTATGAAGACTCCTCTGGTGGAGGAAATATCCTCAGATAAAACGGAAAGAAGCTTTCTGAGAAACTTCTTTGTGATGTGTGAATTCATCTCACAGAGTTACACCTTTCTGTTCATGAAGTAGTTTGCTAACATTGTTTTTGTGGATTCTGAAAAGTGATATCTGGGAGCGCATTTGGGGCTATGGTGAAAAAAGATATATCCTCAGATGAAAACTGGAAAGAAGCGTTCTGAAAAACTGTATTGTGATGTGTGAATGCAACTCACAGAGTTACACTGTTCTTTTCATTGATCAGTTTGCTAACACTATTTTCTTGAAATTTGCAATGTGATATCTTGTAGGGTCATGAAGCTTACAGTGACAAAGGAAATATCCTCTGATAAAAACTGGAAAGAAGCTTTCTGAGAAACTGCTTTGTGATGTGTGAATTCGTCTCACAGATTTATACGTTTCTCTCCATTAAGCAGTTTCCTAACACAGTTTTCGTGGAATCTGCAAAGTGATATTTGGGAGCGCTTTGAGGCCTGTGGTGAAAAAGGAAATATCCTCAGATGAAAACTAGAAAGAAGGTTTCTGAGAAATTGCTATCTGATGTGTGAATTCATCTCACAGAGATACACTTTCCTGTCATAGATTATTCTGTCACCACTCTTTTTGTTGAATCTGGGAAGGGATATTTTGGATCGTTATGAAGACTATACGGACAAAGGAAATACCCTCAGATAAAAATCAGAAGGAAGCTTTCTGCGCAACTGCTCTGTGATGTGTGATTTCATCTCACAGAGTTCCACCTTTCTCTTCGTGAAACACTTTGATAACACTGTTTTCATGGAATCTGCAAAGTGATATTTGGGAATGCATTGAGGCCTGTGGTGAAAAAGGAAATATCCTCAGATGAAAAGTAGAAGGAAGGTTTCTGAGAAACTGCTATCTGATGTGTGAATTCCTCTCACAGAGATACAGTTTCCTTTCATGGAGCATTCTGTTACCACTCTTTTTGTTGAATCTCGAAAGGTATATTTGGGATCGCTATGTAGACTATACGGACGAAGGATATATCCTCAATTAAAAACGTGAAAGAAGTTTTCTGCGAAACTGCTCTGTGATGTGTGAATTCATCTCACAGAGTTACACATGTATTTCGTGAAGCCGTTTACAGGAACTCTTTTTGTGGAATCTGGGAAGTAATATTTTGAATCTCATTGAGACCTGTGGTGAATAAGGAAATATCTTCAGATGAAAATTACAAGGTTTTCTGAGAAACTGCTATTCGACGTGTTAATTAATCTCACAGAGATACACTTTCCTTTCATGGAGCATTCTGTTACCACTCTTTTTGTTGAATCTGGGAAGCGATATTTTGGATTGCTATGAAGACTGTACGGACCAAGGAAATATCCTCAATTAAAAACGTGAAAAGAAACTTTCTGAAAAACTGCTCTGTGATGTGTGAATACACTTGACAGAGTTACACCACTCTTTGATGGAGTAGTTTGCTAGCACTGTTTTTGTGGAATCTCAGAAGTGATATCTTGGATATCATTGAATCCCATGGTGAAAAATTAAATATCCTCAGATAAAAACTACAGAGAGACCTTCTCAGAAACTGTTTTTTTGTGGGTGAATTCAGCTCACAGTGTTACATCATTGTTTTCAGGGAGAAGCTTGCTAACAGTGTTTTTGCAGAATATGCCATGAGATACACGGGGGTGCTTTGAGACCAGAAATATCCTCAGCTGAAGCAAGAAAAAAGCTTTCTGAGAAACTGTTTGTGATGTGTGAATTCAACTCACTGAAATACACCTGCATTTCATGGAGCCATTTGCTAGCCCTGATTTTGTTGGATCTGTGAAGGGATATTTCAAATCGCTTTGAAAACTATATGGCCAAAGTCAATATCCTCGGATAAAAACCAGAATGAAAGTTTCTGAGAAACTGCTTTGTGATGTGTGAATTCATCTCAGAGTTACACATGTATGTCGTGGAGCCGTTTGCTAGCCCTGTTTTTGTAGAGTCTCAGAAGTGATATTTTGGAACGCTATGAAGATTCCTCAAAAAGAGGAAATATCCTCAGATAAAAATGAAAAAGAAGCTTTCGGAGAAACTTCTTTGTGATACGTGAATTCATCTCACAGAGTTACACCTTTCTCTTCATGAAGCAGATTGATAACACTGTTTTCGTGGAATCTGAAAAGTGATATTTGGGAGCGCATTGAAGGCTACGGTGAAAAAGGATATATTCTCAGATGAAAACTGGAAAGAAGCCTTCTGAGAAACTGCATTGTGATGTGTGAATGCAACTCACAGAGTTACACTTTTCTTTTCATTGATCAGTTTGCCAACACTGTTTTCTTTAAATCTGCAATGGGATATTTCTTATCGCCATGAAGCTTATGGTGACACAGGAAACATCCTCTGATAAAAATGAGAAAGAAGCTTTGTGAGAAACTGATTTGTGATGTGTGAATTCATCTCACATGTATTTCATGGAGCCGTTTGCTGGAACTCTTTTTGTGGAATCTGAGAAGTGATATTTTGGATCCCATTGAGGCCTGTGGTGAAAAAGGAAGTACCCTCAGATGAAAATTAGAAGGTTTCAGAGAAACTGCTCTCTGATGTGTGAATTCATCTCACAAAGATACAGTTTCCTTTCATGGAGTATTCTTTTACCACTCTTTTTGTTGAATCTGGGAAGCGATATTTGGGATCACTTTGAAGACTATAGGGACAAAGGAAATATCCTCAATTAAGAAAGTGAAAGAAGCTTTCTGTGAAACTGCTCTGTGTTGTGTGAATTTACTTCGCAGAGTTACACCACTCTTTGATGGAAGAGTTTGCTAGCACTGTTTTTGTGGAATCTCAGAAGTGATATCTTCGATATTGTTGAATCCCATGGTGAAAAATTAAATATCCTCAGATAAAAATGGCAGAGAGGGCTTCTCAGAAATTGCTTTGCTGTGGGTGAATTCAGCTCACAGAGTTACATCATTGTTTTCAGTGAGAAGCTTGCTAACAGTGTTTCCGTAGAATGTGCAATGAGACACACGGGGACGGCTTGAGACCAGAAATATCCTCAGCTGAGAAAAGAAAGAAGCTTTCTGAGAAACTGTTTGTGATGTGTGAATTCAACTCACTGAATTACACTTGCATTCCATGGAGCCGTTTGCTAGCCCTGATTTTGTGGAATCTGAGAACGGATATTTCGAATCGCTTTGAAAACTATAGGGCCAAAGTCAATATCCTCGGATAAAAACCACAATGAAAGTTTCTGAGTAACTGCTTTGTGATGTGTGAATTCATCTCACAGAGTTACACATGTATTTCGTGGAGCTGTTTGCTAGTCCTGTTTTTGTGGAGTCTCAGAAGTAATATTTTGGAATGCTATGAAGACTTCTCAGACAGAGGAAGTATCCTCAGATAAAAACTAGAAAGAAGATTTCTGAGAAATTTCTTTGTGGTCTGGGAATTCATCTCACAGAGTTATACCTTTCTCCTCATGAGGCAGTTTGCTAACACTGTTTTTGTGGAATCTGAAAAGTGATATTTGGGAGCTCATTGAGGGCTATGGTGAAAAAGGATATACCCTGAGATGAAAACTGGAAAGAAGCGTTCTGAGAAACTGCTTGTGATGTGGGAATGACACTCACAGAGATACACGGTTCTTTTCAGTGATCAGTTTGCTAACACTGCTTTCTTGAATTCTGCAATGGGATATTTCGTAGTGCCATGAAGCTTATGGTGACAAAGGAAATATCCTCACATAAAAATCAGAAAGAAGTTTTCTGGGAAACTAGTTTGTGATATGTGAATTAATCTCACAGATTTACACGTTTCTCTCCATGAAGTAGTTTCCTAACACTGTTTTCGTGGAATCTGCAACGTGATATTTGGGAGTGCATTGAGGAATATGGTGAAAAAGGAAATATCCTCAGGTGAAAGCTGGAAAGAAGCGTTCTGAGAAACTGCATTGTGATGTGTGAACACAACGCACAGAGTTACACTTTTCTTTTCATTGATCAGTTTGCCAACACTGTTTTCTTGAAATCTGCAATGGGATATTTCTGCAACATGATATTTGGGAGTGCATTGAGGCCTGTGGTGTAAAAGGAAATATCCTCTGATAAAAACGAGAAAGAAGCTTTCTGACAAACTGCTTTTTGATGTGTTTCTATCCTCAGGTAAAAACCAGAAAGAAATTTTCTGAGAAACTGCTTTATGATGTTTCAATTCATCTCACAATGTTACACCAGTCTCTCATGGAGGAGTTTGCTAGCTCCATTTTTGAGGGATCTCAGAAGTGATGTTTTGGATATCATTGAATCCCATGGTGAATATTGAAATATCAACTGATAAAACCTGGGAAGAAGCCTTCTCAGAAACTGCTTGGTGGTGTGTGAATTCACCTCACAGAGTTACACTATTGCTTTCATTGAGATGTTTGGTAACACTGTTTTCACAGAATCTGCAATGAGATATACGGGAGTGCTTTGAGAACTGAAATATCCTCAGATAAAAACGAGAAAGAAGCTTTCTGAGAAACTTCTTTGTGATGTGTGAATTCATCTCACAGAGTTACACCTTTCTCTTCATGAAGCAGATTGATTACACTGTTTTTGTGGAATCTGAAAAGTGATATTTGGGAGTGTATTGAGGGCTATGGTGAAAAAGGATATATCCTCAGATGAAAACTGGAAAGAAGCGTTCCGAGAAACTGCATTGTGATGTGTGACTGTAACTCAAAGAGTTACACTGTTCTTTTCATTGATCAGTTTGCTAACACTGTTTTCTTGGAATCTGCAATGGGGTATGTCTTAGCACCATGAAGCTTACGGTGACAAAGGAAATATCCTCAGAAAAAAACGAGAAAGAAGCTTTCTGAGAAACTGCTTTGTGATGTGTGAATTCATCTGACAGATTTACGCGTTTCTCTCCATGAAGCAGTTTCCTAACACTGTTTTCATGGAATCTGCAAAGTGATATTTGGGAGCACATTAAGGCTTGTGGTGAAAAAGGAAATATCCTCAGATGAAAACTAGAAAGAAGGTTTCTGAGAAACTGCTAGCAGATGTGTGAATTCATCTCCCAGAGATACACTTTTCTTTCATGGAGCATTCTGTTACCGCTCTTTTTTTTGAACCAGGGAAGGGATATATGGGATCACTATGAAGACTAACGGACAAAGGAAATATCCTCAATTAAAAACGTGAAAGAAGCTTTCTGCGAAACTCCTCTGTGATGTGTGAATTCATTCCACAGAGTTTCAGTCGTTTGAAATGGCTGTTTTTGTGGAATCCCAGAAGGGTCATTTGGGAATGCTATGAGAAACATGGTTGAAAAGAAAGCGTCCTCTGATGAAAATTCGCAGGAAGCTTTCTATGAAACTGCTTTGTGATGTGTGCATTCCACTCTAAAAGTTATACATTTCTTTTCACAGAGCAGGATGGAAACACTTTTGGTGAAAAAGCTACCAAGGGATATTTTGGAGCACATTGAAGCCAATGGTGAAAAAGGAAATATCCTGAGATAGAAACTGGAAAGAAGCTTTCTGAGAAACTTCTTTGTGATGTGTGCATTCCACTTATAGAGTTATACATTTCTCCTCATAGAGCAGGATGGAAACACTTTTGGTGGAAAAGCTGCCAAGGGATATTTCCGAGCCCATTGATGCCTATGGTGAAAAAGGACCTATCCTCAGATAAAAACTGGAAAGAAGCTTTCTGAGAAACTGCTTTGTGATACTTTCGTTCCTCTAATCGGGATAAAGACTTCCTTACATTGCACAGTTTGGAAATTCTGTCTTTGAGGAATCCAGGAAAGGGCATAAGGTGGTGCCCTGAAGCCTATGTTGAGCAAAGAACTATCTTCAAATGAAAACTGAACAGGGCCGGGCACGGTGGCTCATGCCTGTAATCTCAGCTCTCAGGGAGGCAGAGGCGGGAGGATAGCTTGAGCCCAGGAGTTCAAGACCTGCCTGGGTAATACAGCGAGACCCCGTTCTTCACAAAAAGGAGAAAAAAAAAAAAAAAGACGAAAACTGAACAGAATCTGAGAAACTGCTTTGTGTCGTGTGAACCAATCTCGCAGAGTTAACAGTTTCTTTTCACTGAGTCGTTCTCTGACAGTGTTTTTGTGTAAACTGCGCAGCGATACTCGGGAGCGCTTTCAGGCCTATGGTCCAAAATAAATATTTCCAGATAAAAACTGGAGAGTAGCTTTCTGTGAAACTGCTTTGTGATGTGTGCATTCCACTCTAAGAGTCATACATTTCTCCTCATAGAGCAGGATGGAAACAGTTTTGGTGAAAAAGCTACCAAGGGATATTTCGGAGCGCATTGAAGCCTATGTTGAAAAAGAAAATATCCTCAGATAAAAACTGGAAAGAAGCTTTCTGAGAAACTGCTTTGTGATATGTTCATTCAACTCATTGAGAAAAAGCTTTCCTTACATTCCACAGTTTGGAAACTGTGTCTTTGAGGAATCCACGAAAGCACATTCGGTGGTGCCCTAAGGCCTATATTGAGCAAAGACCTATCTTCTAATGAAAACTGGACAGAATCTTTCTGAGAAACTGCTTTGTGTCGTGTGAAACAATCTAGCAGTGTTAACGGATGCTTTTCACTGAGGTGTTCCCTGACAGTGTTTTTGTGTAAACTGCACAGCGATACTCGGGAGCGCTTTCAGGACTATGGTCAAAAAAGAAATATTTCCAGATAAAAACTGGAGAGAAGCTTTCTGTGAGCCTCCATTGTGATGTGTGCACTGCACTAACAGAGTTATACCTGTCTTCTCATACTGCACTGTGGAAACACTTTCGGTGTATAAGTTACTAAGGGCTATTTCAGAGAGCTTTGAAGTCTCAGTTGAGAAGGGAAATATTCTCAGAGAAAAACTGGAAAGAAGCTTTCTGAGAAACTGCTTTGTGATGTGTGTATTGGTCACCTAGAGTTAAGCAACTGTGGGGATTGAGCAGTTTGAAATTGCTGTTTTTGTGGAATCTGAGAGGGGAATTTTGGGAACGCTATGAAAAATATTGTGGAGAAGGAAGCGTCCCCGGAGGAAAACTAGAAGGAAGCTTTCTGAGAAACTGCTTTTGGTCGCATGAATTCTTGCAGAGTTAACCTTTTCTTTTCATATAGCAGTTTGATAACACTGTTTCTGTGTTGTCTGAGAAGGGATATCCAGGAGCTCTTTCAGGCCTCTGGTGAAAAAGGAAATAACTCCAGACAAAAACGGAAGAGAAGCTTTCTGTGAGACTGCTTTGTGATGTGTGCATTGTACGCACAGAGTTATACAACCCTTTCCATCGAGCACTGTGTACACACTTTTGGTGTAAAAGCTAACAAGGGGATATTTCAAAGTGCTTTGGAGCCAATGGTGAGAAAGGAAATATCCTCAGATAAAAACTGGAAAGAAGTTTTCTGAGTAACTGCTTTGTGATGTGTGTATTCATCTCACAGAGCTAAACCACACTTTGGATTGAGCAGTTTGAAATGGCTATTTTTGTGGAATCGAAGAAGGGTCATTTGGATCGCTATGAGGAATATGGTGGAAAAAGGAAGCATCCTCGGGTGAAAACTAGTAGGAAGCTTTCTGAGAAATTGCTTTGTGATGTGTGCATTCCACTCTAAGAGTTATACATTTCTCCTCATAGATCAGGATGGAATCACTTTCAGTGGAAAAGCTACCAGGGGATGTTTCGGAGCACAGTGAAGCTTATGGTGAAAAAGGAAATATCTTCAGATAAAAACTGGAAAGAAGCTTTCTGAGAAACTGCTTTGGGATGTGTGTATTCGTCACCTAGAGTAAAGCAACCCTTGGGATTTAGCAGTTTGAAATCGCTGTTTGTGTGGAATCTGAGAGGGGAAATTTGGGAATGCTATGAAAAATATTGTGGAGAAGGAAGCGTCCTCAGATGAAAACTAGAAGGAAGCTTTCTGAGAAACTGCTTTTGGTCGTGTGAATTCTTCTGGCAGAGTTAACCTTTTCTTTTCATATAGCAGTTTAATAACACTGTTTCTGTGTTGCCTGAGAATGGATATCCGGGATCCCTTCCAGGCCTCTGGTGAAAAAGGAAATATCTCCAGATAAAAACTGGAGAGAAGCTTTCTGTGAACCTCCTTCATGATGTGTGCATTCCACACACAGAGTTATACCACCCTTTTCATCAAGCACTGTGTACACGCTTTTGGTGTAAAAGCTATCAAGGGATATTTCGAAGCACTCTGAAGCCAATGGTGAGAAAGGAAAACTGGAAAGTTTTTACTCAGATAAAAACTGGAAAGAAGCTTTCTGAGTAACGGCTTTGCGATGTGTATATTCATCTCATAGAGCTAAATCACGCTTTGGATTGAGCAGTTTCAAATGGCTGTTTTTCTTGGAATTCGAGAAGGGTCATTTGGGAATGCTATGAGAAATATGGTGGAAAAGGAAGCGTCCTCGGATGAAAACTAGAAGGAAGCTTCCTGTGAAACTGCTTTGTGATGTGTGCATTCCACTCTAAGAGTTTTACATTTCTCCTCATAGAGCAGGATGGAATCACTTTCAGTGGAAAAGCTACCAGGGGATGTTTTGGGGTGCATTGAAGCCTATGGTGAAAAAGAAAATATCTTCAGATAAAAACTAGAAAGAAACTTTCTGAGAAACTGCTTTGTGATATGTTCATTTGACTCATCGAGATAAAGCTTTCCTTACATTCCACAGTTTGGAAACTCTGTCTTTGAGGAATCCACGAAAGTACATTCGGTGGTGCCCTGAGGCCTATGTTGAGCAAAGAACTATCTTCAAATGAAAACTGGACAGAATCTTTCTGAGAAACTGCTTTGTGCCATGTGAAACAATCTTGCAGTGTTAGCAGATGCTTTTCACTGGGGTGTTTGCTGACGGTGTTTTTGTGTAAACTGCGCAGCGATACTCGGGAGTGCTTTCAGGACTATGGTCAAAAAAGAAATACTCCCAGATAAAAACTGGAGAGAAGCTTTCTGTGAGACTCCTTTGTGATGTGTGCAGTGCACTAACAGAGTTATACCTCTCTTCTCATATTGCACTGTGGAAACGCTTTTGGTGTATAAGGTACCAAGGGCTATTTCAGAGAGCTTTGAAGTCTCAGTTGAGAAGGGAAATATTCTCAGAGAAAAACTGGAAAGAAGCTTTCTGAGAAACTGCATTGTGATGTGTGTATTCATCACCTAGAGTTAAGCAACCCTTGGGATGAACAGTTTGAAATCGCTGTTTGTGTGGAATCTGACAGGGGAAATTTGGGAATGCTATGAAAAATATTGTGGAGAAGGAAGCATCCTCGGATGAAAACTAGAAGGAAGCTTTCTGAGAAACTGCTTTTGTTCACTTGAATTCTTCTCTCAGAGTTAACCTTTTCTTTTCATATAGCAGTTTAATAACACTGTTTCTGTGTCACCTGAGAAGGGATATCCGGGATCCCTTCCAGGCCTCTGGTGAAAAAGGAAATATCTCCAGATAAAAACTGGAGCGAAGCTTTCTGTGAACCTCCTTCATGATGTGTGCATTCCACACACAGAGTTATACCACCCTTTTCATCGAGCACTGTGTACATGCTTTTGGTGTAAAAGCTAACAAGGGATATTTCGAAGCACTTTGAAGCCAATGGTGAGAAAGGAAATATCCTCAGATAAAAACTGGAAAGAAGCTTTCTGAGTAACTGCTTTGTGATGTGTGTATTCATCTCATAGAGCTAAACCACGCTTTGGATTGAGCAGTTTGGAATGGCTGTTTTTCTTGGAATCTGAGAAGGGTCATTTGGGAATGCTACGAGAAATATGGTGGAAAAGGAAGTGTCCTCGGATGAAAACTAGAAGGAAGCTTTCTGAGAAACTGCTTTGTGATGTGTGCATTCCACTCTAAGAGTTATACATTTATCCTCATAGAGCAGGATGGAAAGACTTTTAGCAAAAAAGCTACCAAGGGATATTTCAGAGTGCATTGAAACCTATGGTGAAAAAGGAAATATCCTCAGATAAAAACTGGAAAGAAGCTTTCTGAGAAACTGCTTTATGATATGTTCATTCCTCTAATCGGGATAAAGGCTTCCTTACATTGTACAGTTTGGAAACTCTGTCTTTGAGGAATCCATGAAAGGGCATAAGGTGGCGCCCTGAAGCCTATGTTGAGCAAAGAACTATCTTCAAATGAAAACTGAACAGAATCTGAGAAACTGCTTTGTGTCGTGTGAACCAATCTCACAGAGTTAACAGTTTCTTTTCACTGAGTCGTTCTCTGACGGTGTTTTTGTGTAAACTGCGCAGCGATACTCGGGAGCGCTTTCAGGCCTATGGTCCAAAATAAATATTTCCAGATAAAAACTGGAGAGTAGCTTTCTGTGAAACTGCTTTGTGATGTGTGCATTCCACTCTAAGAGTTATACATTTCTCCTCATAGAGCAGGATGGAAACAGTTTTGGTGAAAAGCTACCAAGGGATATTTCAGAGCGCATTGAAGTCTATGTTGAAAAAGAAAATATCCTCAGATAAAAACTGGAAAGAAGCTTTCTGAGAAACTGCTTTGTGATATGTTCATTCGACTCATCGAGATAAAGCTTTCCTTACATTGCACAGTTTGGAAACTGTCTTTGAGGAATCCACGAAAGAAGATTCGGTGGTGCCCTGAGGCCTATGTTGAGCAAAGAACTATCTTCAGATGAAAAAGGACAGAATCTTTCTGAGAAACTGCTTTGTGTCATGTGAAACAATCTCGCCATGTTAACAGATGCTTTTCACTGAGGTGTTTGCTGACGGTGTTTTTGTGTAAACTGCATAGCAATACTCCAGAGCGCTTTCAGGCCTATGGTCAAAAAATAAATACTTCCAGATAAGAACTGGAGAGAAGCTTTCTGTGAGCCTCCATTGTGATGTGTGCACTGCACTAACAGAGTTGTACCTCTCTTCTCGTACTGCACTGTGAAAACTCTTTTGGTGTATAAGGTACCAAGGGATATTTCAGAGAGCTTTGAAGTCTCAGTTGAGAAGGGATGTATTCCCAGAGAACAACTGGAAAGAACCTTTCTGAGTAACTGCATTGTGATGTGTGTATTCATCACCTAGAGTTAAGCAACCCTTGGGATTGAGCAGTTTGAAATCACTGTTTGTGTGGAATCTGAGAGGAGAACTTTGGGAACGCTTTGAAAAATATTGTGAAGAAGGAAGCTTCCTCGATGAAAAGTAGAAGGAAGGTTTCTGAGAATCTGCTTTGTGCTGTGTGAATTCCACTCACAGAGCTAACTCTTTCTTTTCATCGAGCAGTTTCTCAGCACTCTTTTTGTGTAATCTGTGAAGGTATATTCAGGAGCACTTTGAGACCTACGGTATCAAAGGAAATATCTCTAGATAAAAACTGGAGAGAAGCTTTCTATGAACCTCCTTTGTGATGTGTGCATTCCACTCACAGAGTTACACCTCTCTTTTCAGAGAGCAGTGTGGGAACACTTTTGGTGTCAAGGCTACCAAGGGGTATTTGGGAGCGATTTGAAGCCTGTGGTGAGAAAGGAAATCTCCTCAGAGATAAATGGGTAAGAAGCTTTCTGAGAAACTGCTTTGTGATGGGTCTATTCATCTCATACAGTTAAACCATTCCTTGGAAGAAGCAGTTTGAAATCACTGTTTCAGTGGAATCTCAGAAGGGACCTTTGTGAACGCTATGAAAAATGCAGTGTGAAAGGAAATATCATCGAATGAAAACGAGAAGGAAGCTTTCTGAGAAACCGCTTTCTCTTGTGTGTATTCCCCTCGCTGAGTGAATGCATACTTTTCTTTCAGCAGTTTGCTGGGACTCTTTCTGTGTAATCTGTGAAGGGATATTCAGGAGCGCTTTGAGGCCTATGGTGAAAAGGGAAATATCTTCAGATAAATACTGGAGAGTAGCTTTCTGAGAAACTGCTTGTGAGGTGTGCACTGCACTAATAGAGTTATACCTCCCTTCTCATACTGCACTGTGGAAACACTTTTGGTGTATAAGGTACCAAGGGATATTTCAGAGAGCTTTGAAGTCTGTTGAGAAGGGAAATATTCTCAGATAAAAACTAAAAGAAGCTTTCTGAGAAACTGCTTCGTGATGTGTGTATTCATCATCTAGAGTTAAGCAACCCTTGGAATTGACCAGTTTGAAATCGCTGTTTTTGTGGAATCTGAGAGGGGAATTTTGGGAACGCTATGAAAAATATTGTGGAGAAGGAAGCGTCTTCGGAGGAAAACTAGAAGGAAGCTTTCTGAGAAAATGCTTTTGGTCACGTGAATTCTTCTTGCAGAGTTAATCTTTTCTTGTCATATAGCAGTTTGATAACAATGTTTCTGTGTTGTCTGAGAAGGGATATCCGGGAGCCCATTCATGCCTCTGGTGAAAAAGAAAATAACTCCAGACAAAAACGGAAGAGAAGCTTTCTGTGAGACTGCTTTGTGATGTGTGCATTCCACGCACAGAGTTATACAATCCTTTTTGTCGAGCACTGTTTACATGCTTTTGATGTAAAAGCTAACAAGGGATATTTCGAAGCACTTTGAAGCCAATGGTGAGAAAGGAAATATCCTCAGAAACAAACTGGAAAGAAGCTTTCTGAGTAACTGCTTTGTGACGTGTGTATTCATCTCATAGAGCTAAACCACGCTTTGGATTGAGCAGTTTGAAATGGCTGTTTTTGTGGAATCCGAGAAGGGTCATTTGGGAATGCTATGAGAAATATGGTAGAAAAGGAAGCATCTTCGGATGAAAACTAGACAGAAGATTTCTGAGAAACTGCTTTGTGCCTTGTGAGTTCCTCTCGTAAAGCTAACCCTTTCTTTTCATTGAGCAGTTTCCCAACACTATTTTTGCGCTATCTGCGAAGGTATATTCGCGAGCACTTTGAGACCTATGGTATCAAAGGAAATATCTCTAGATGAAAACTGGAGAGAAGCTTTCTGTGAACCTCCTTTGTGATGTGTGCATTCCACTCACAGAGTTATACCTCTCTTTTCAGAGAGCAGTGTGGAAACAGTTTTGGTGTCAAGGCTACCAAGGGGTATTTGGGAGCGCTTTGAAGCCTGTGGTGAGAAAGGAAATCTCCTCAGAGATAAATGGGTAAGAAGCTTTCTGAGAAACTGCTTTGTGATGGGTCTATTCATCTCATACAGTTAAACCATTTCTTGGAAGGAGCAGTTTGAAATCACTGTTTCAGTGGAATCTCAGAAGGGACCTTTGGGAACGCTATGAAAAATGAGGCGTGAAAGGAAATATCCTCGGATGAAAACCACAAGGAAGCTTTCTGAGAAACTGCTTTCTGTTGTGTGAATTTCCCTCACAGAGTGAATGCATACTTTTCTCTCAGCAGTTTACTGGGACTCTTTCTGTGTAATCCGTAAAGGAGTATTCGTGAGCACTTTGAGGCCTATGGTGAAAAGGGAAATATCTTCAGATAAAAATTGGAGAGTAGCTTTCTGTGAAACTGCTTTGCGATGTGTGTATTCCACTCTAAGAGTTATACATTTCTCCTCCTAGAGCAGGATGGAAACACTTTCGGTGGAAAAGCTACCAAGGGATATTTGGGAGCACATTGAAGCCTATGGTGAAAAAGAAAACATCCTCAGATAAAAACTGGAAAGAAGCTTTCTGAGAAACTGCTTTGTGATGTGTGCATTCCTCTAAGAGTTATACATTTATCCTCATAGAGCAGGATGGAAACACTTTCGGTGGAAAAGCTACCAAAGGATATTTTGGAGCCTATTGAAGCCTATGGTGAAAAAGGACCTATCCTCAGATAAAAACTGGAAAGAAGCTTTCTGAGAAACTGCTTTGTGATATGTTCATTCGACTCATGGAGATAAAGCTTTCCTTACATTGCACAGTTTGGAAATTCTGTCCTTGAGGAATCCACCAAAGGACATTAGGTGGCGCCCTGAGGCCTATGTTGAGCAAAGAACTATCTTCAAATGAAAACTGGACAGAATCTGAGAAACTGCTTTGTGTCCTGTGAAACAATCTTGCAGAGTTAATAGTTTCTTTTCACTGACACATTCTCTGATGGTGTTTTTGTGTAAACTGCACAGCAACACTCGGGAGCACTCTCAGGGGTATGGTCCAAAATACATATTTCCACATAAAAACTAGAGAGTAGCTTTCTGTGAAACTGCTTTGTGATGTGTGCATTCCACTCTAAGAGTCATACATTCCTCCTCAGAGAGCAGGACGGAAACACTTTTGGTGAAAAAGCTATCAAGGGATATATCGGAGTACATTGAAGCCTATGGTGAAAAAGGAAATATCCTCAGATAAAAACTGGAAAGAAGCTTTCTGAAAAACTGCTTTGTGATATGTGTATTCATCACCTAGAGTTAAGCCACCCTTGGGATTCAGCAGTTTGAAATGGCTGTTTTGTGGAATCTGATAGGGGAACTTTGGGGCTGCTATGAAAAATAATGTGGAGAAGGAAACGTCCTCAGATGAAAACTAGAAGGAAGCTTTCTGAGAAACTGCTTTTGGTCGTGTGAATTCATCTTGCAAAGTAAACCCTTTCTTTTCATACAGCAGTTTGATAACACTGTTTCTGTGTCATCTGAGAAGGGATATCCGGGAGTCCATTCAGGCCTGTGGTGAAAAAGGAAATAATTCCAGATAAAAACGGGAAAGAAGCTCTCTTTGAGACTGCTTTGTGATGTGTGCATTCCATGCACAGAGTTATACCACCCTTTTCATCCAGCACTGTGTACACGCTTTTGTTGTAAAAGCTATCAAGGGATATTTCGAAGCACTTTGAAGCCAGTGGTGAGAAAGGAAATACCCTCGGAAACAAACTGGAAAGAAGATTTCTGAGTAACTGCTTTGTGATGTGTGTATTCATCTCATAGAGCTAAACCACACTTTGGATTGAGCAGTTTGAAATGGCTATTTTTTTTGGAACCCGAGAAGGGTCATTTGGGAATGCTATGAGAAATATGGTGGAAAAGAAAGCGTCCTTGGATGAAAACTAGAAGGAAGCTTTCTGAGAAACTGCTTTGTGCTGTGTGAATTCCTCTCGCAGAGCTAACCCTTTCTTTTCAGTGAGCAGTTTCCCAGCACTGTTTTTGCATAATCTGCGAAGGTATATTTGGGAGCACTTTGAGACCTATGATATCAAAGTAAATATCTCCAGAGGAAAACTGGAGAGAAACTTTCTGTGAACCTCCCTTGTGATGTGTACACTCCACTAACAGAGTTATACCTCTCTTCTCATACAGCAGTGTGTAAAATGTACCAAGGGATATTTCAGAGAGCTTTAATGTCTATGTTGAGAAGGGAAATATTCTCAGAGAAAAACTGGAAAGAAGCTTTCTGAAAAACTGCTTTGTGATGTGTGTATTCATCACCTAGAGTTAAGCAGCCCTTGGGATTGAGCAGTTTGAAATCATTGTTTTTGCGGAATCTGAGAAGAGACCTTTGGGAACGCTGTGAAAAGCATTGTGAACTGGGAAGCATCCTCCTATGAAAACTAGAAGGAAGCTTTTTGAGAAACTGCTTTGTGTTGTTTGAAACAATTTCGCAGAGCTAACAGTATCTTTTCACTGAGGCGTTCACTGATGGTGTTTTTATGTAAACTGCACAGCGATACTCGGGAGCGCTTTCAGGCCTATGGTCAAAAAAGAAATATTTCCAGATAAAAACTGGAGAGAAGCTTTCTGTGAGCCTCCTTTGTGATGTGTGCACTGCACTAACAGAGTTATACCTGTCTTCTCATACTGGACTGTGGAAACACTTTCAGTGTATAAGTTACTAAGGGCTATTTCAGAGAGCTTTGAAGTCTCTGTTGAGAAGCGAAATATTCTCAGAGAAAAACTGGAAAGAAGCTTTCTGAGAAACTGCTTTGTGATGTGTGTATTCATCACCTAGAGTTAAGCAACCCTTGGGACTGCGCAGTTTGAAATTGCTGTTTTTGTGGAATCTGAGAGGGGAATTTTGGGAACACTATGAAAAATATTGTGGAGAAGGAAGTGTCCTTGGATGAAAACTAGATGGAAGCTTTCTGAAAAACTGCTTTGGGTGGTGTGAATTCCTCTTGTAGAGTTAACCTTTTCTTTTCATGTAGCAGTTTGATAACACTTTCTGTGTCGTGTGAGAAGGGATATCCGGGAACCCTTTCAGGCCTCTGGTGAAAAAGGAAATAACTCCAGATAAAAACGGAAGAGAAGCTTTCTGTGAGACTGCTTTGTGATGTGTGTATTCCACTCACAGAGTTATACCTCTCTTTTCAGAGAGCAGTGTGGAAACACTGTTAGTGTCAAGGCTACCAAGGGATATTTGGGAGTGCTTTGAAGCCTGTGGTGAGAAAGGACATATCCTCAGAGACAAACAGATAAGAAGCTTTCTGAGAAACGTTTGGGAACACTGTGAAAAATATGGTGAAAAACGACCCTTCCTGGGATGAAAACTAGATGGAAGCTTTTTGAGAAACTGCTTTGTGTTGTTTGAATTCCCCTCACAAAGTTAAGCTTTTTCTTTCATTAGGCAGTTTGCTAGTACTGTTTTTGTGTAATTTGCAAAGGAATATTCGGGAGCACTTATAAGCCTATGGTGAAAAAGGAAATATCTTCAGATAAAACCTGGAGAGAAGCTTTCCCTGAAACTGCTTTGACACTCAGAAGTGGTTTTCTTAGTGCTACTTTCAGTTTTTTTCTGTTTTGTCTTTGCTCCTGCCGGATCACCAAGGCTGTTCCTCTGCTGATATTCTTTTAGCTGTGGGAAAGAACAGTAATACTCATGAGAACTACCAGCCCCTACTGCCACATCCTCCTTTACAGTTTTTGCAAAATACTCTTATACACCATCTGATTTAATGCCATCAATATCTGTACAAGGTGTTGTCACAATCAGTGTCTGAGAGGGATGGATATTATGGACAAAAAAAAAAGTAGGGGGGCAATTGTGGAACTTATACTCAGTCTTCTGACTCCAAGCTCTGAGGTTTTGCCACAAATTAGAAGCTGCCAGTGACCAAAACCAGAGTCAGAGATAGAAAAGTAAACATAAATTAGGCAGTAACTGCACTCTGTGGTTTACTCATACATCCTCACACGTCTGTTAGTGTGAAGAAGTGCACCAGTACGTCTCAAATTTTATATCAATGTGCCCTCATGGCAGAAGCCAGCTTTCTTGTTAAATCTGGAAATTTTTCAGAAAGAGGATAACCTAAGTCTCATTTCAGAGAGAAGTGTGATATACTCTTAGAAACCTATGTGACTGTCATCCCTACGTACTTTAATGTTTTTTCTTAGGAGAATTGAGAGAAACTATGCTTCAGAAAGATCTCCCACATTTATCCTGTGGCACTCAAAGTACCCCAACTTGGGATGATATGAGGAAGATTCAAGCTTGTCAAGTTCAGTTTCCCAAGATCTATTCCACAGATGAGCAAATCTCACTTCAGAGACCACTGACTGAAGGGCAGTGTGGTCCCAGAACTGTGGAGAATTAGAATATGAGGTGGAGAACGGAGACAAGCAAACCAAACTCGTTCCCCCATTGCCACCCAGAGATACTGTCAATGTTTTGAGTTCATGGGGGATGTGTAGGCTTTCCACACTGTCAATGTCTGTGTGGAGGGAGTAAGGCAGCCTGAAAACTCTTGCTCCTAGGTCCCATAGTCCTCATTCACCTTCCAGCTGGAAATTTGTGCTGCGACCAGAGGAACAAGAAATGGGGTGAGAATGCTTAGGGGACTGGGTCATAGGATCAAAGACTGGCCTTACAGCAGTAATGACAGTTCCTAGGGGGACTGTGACATCACTACATTCTACTCCTCCTGGGGATGGGGGGAACCACATCAGTGCAATGACTGAGTCACTGATCCATGATGTGGGAAAGTGACATAAGGCTGGGACCCAGGTCCTTAGAGACACCAGTCCAAAGGGCCTAGAGATGTCAGGCTTGGGTCAGCAGGAAGGGAGAGCAGAGTCTGAGGCAGGGAAACCCATGAGTCACCAGCCCAAAGTCACCAAGGGATAACTGGAGATGGGGATGGGAGCTGGGACTGGGGCTGGGGGACCCAGGTCCTTAGAGAGGTGAGCCCAAAAAATTCAGGGAGGTCAGTCTTGGTGTAGCAGGATGTGAGGGCTGAATATGGAGCAGGGAGCCCCAGGAGTCACTCACCCAACATCACCCTGGGTTGACTGGTAAGGGCAGGGGCTGGGCTGCTTGCTGAAGGGGGGCTGACTGACAAGTCTTTGGTGAGGGGAGCCCAGAGGTGCCAGGGTTGTGTGGCCCAGTCCGGTATTCCTCAGGACAGTTACGGACTCTGGCAATGGTTTTGTCATTGGAGGGGATCTGTGGCTGGATTGGGGGGCCATGACCTAGTGAATTTTACCTTTTTCTTGGCTGCTGCCAATTTGCTCTGTCGAGTTTCTTCTAACATCACAGGGTGGGGAGGGAGGCAGGATTGTGGCCACATCAGCGAACACCTCCATTCACCTACCAGGCAGCTGCGCAACTGAGCCAGAGGAGGCATAACCAGGACCCCACTAGAGCACAGATAGGGGCATGGTCTTAATGTTCCAAGTCTATTGGTCAATGAGGAAGATGAAAGGGAAAGGAGGTGTGGCCAGGCGGCCGTGTGTCCAGAGGAACCTATGGCATCACAAGGAAAGCTGCCCATGCAACTGCTGTCCCCTCCCACTTTAGGAGAGGGGCGGGGCCTGCCTACTCCAGGACAGGGGAGGGGCTGCTTTTTGCTTTAAAACTTTAAAACTTTTTTGTTTTAAAGTTTTGCTTTAAAACTTTTTTTAAAAGTTTTTTTAAAACTTTAAAACTTTTCATCTTCAGATGGAGTACAAGAATTATCAGTATTACCTCAATTGAGACACAAATCCTATAAAAATGGAAAATCCATAGCATGTTTGATGATTAATGAAGTGGACTGTATTATCCAACATTCCAATAAGGTAAAATAATCACAAGATTTCTCTTTTTTGGAAAAATGTTACTCTTATTCTCCTACATTATTAAGATTTTTTTTAAAAACAAGAAACATGTCTAATATCTTTAAAAACACAAAGCTTTTGGGCTTTTTGCAGTGGCTCACACCTGTAATCCCAGCACTTTGGGAGGCATAGGCGGGTGGATCACCTTAGGTCAGGAGTTCAGGACCAGCCTGGCCAACGTGGTGAAAACCTGCCTCTACTAAAAACACAAAAACTAGCCAGGTGTCATGTTGGCTACTTGGGAGGCTGAGGCAGGAGAATAACTTGAACCCAAGATGCAGAAGTTGCAGTGAGCCAAGTCACACCACTGCACTCCAGCCTGGGTGACAAAGTGAGACTCCACCTCAAAAAAAATAAAATAGTAAAAAAAAAAAAAATGAAAACACAAATCTTTCCATTTAATAAGCACTGGTTGAAGACAAATACAGGGCCTGTTTTTCTAGAATCATCTGGCCTTTCTAAGCCTTGCAAATGAAACTGAATTTCTCACTTGATATTTGGCTATGACTTGCAATCATGAAAACCAAGAATTGTGTTATGTCACTGTGTATTGCTACCTGAATTCCACACTAGACTGGGATCAAGGGTTGACTCTTTCATGATTTGCTCCATAACCTGTGTACTTCTTTTCCCATACCAAACTAAGCTTTTTTCTAGAGTTCTACAATTTACAGTTACTAGACAAGTGTGGTTCTGAAAAATGTAACCTCTGGATTAGCAGCACCAGCAGAACCTGAGAAATTTTTATAAGTGCAAATTCTCAGGCCCCACCCTGGACCTGGTGAATCAGAAACGCTGGAGTAGGGCTCAGCAATCTGTGCTGCAGTAATCCCTCCAGGTGTTCAAGAACCTCTGGCATACAGCAGGTAGAAAAATGTTTTCTTCTGTAGGTCCAAAGCCAGGGATACCATATGTTCTGTCTTGATATGAAACAATGACATGCAACTAAAAGACATAAATCTCCTTCCTACTCCCACCCTCCATCCGATGTGAGTTATGAGTTTTATGAGTTAAACAAGAAAACAAGCGGCAATCATAGATTCTGTCTAAAAAAGGTATTTACAAGTGTCAGTTCTCATCCAGCCTGATCTCACTCAATACCATTTACACCCTCTTACCTCTCAAGTTTTTTAAAAAGTGCCTTCACAATGTAAGTCTCAGGCACACTAGCAGTTCTATAACAAAACACCAAGTAGATCAGAATGTCCAAACTTAGTAGAAAAGAAAAGTGGCATCATTGGCTATATTTTCATATTGCATTCCACAGGAAATGTAAGTTTTGAATTCTTTTCACCTTCACACTTCCAAGTTAATAGAATTAAATCAGAATACTCCTTTCTTTCAAGGCCTCTAGCCAGGCAAAGTTTTACTGTATTACTTCTTGCTTTAAATGGATATAAAGCAGAGTCCTGGTAGGCACATTTTCTATGCCTGCAAAGTCACAGAACTAAACAGTTCCATCTGTTCAATATTAACAAAAGTCCTGTAAACCTTATGGTGAGTGTAATACTCCAGCACTAGCACTAAAGCCTCAAATATGAAAAGATACCAAGAACTCCACTAGCAAAAAAAATGAGCTCTTGTCAGGAGCGGTAGTTCCCACCTGTAATCCCAGCATTTTGGCAAGCCAAGGTGGGAGGATCACTTGAACTCAAGTTCAAAACCAACCCTGGCAGCATAGTGAATTCACATCTCTACAAAAAGTTTTAAAAATTATCTGGGCATGGTGGCACACACCTGTAGTCCTAGCTGCTTGGGAGGCTGAGGTAGGAAAGTTGCTTCAGCTCAGGAGTACGAGGCTGTGGTAGCTATGATCATGCCACTGCACTCCAGCCTGGGTGACAGAGCAAGATCTAGATAATTATAGTCTGTCCTGCTCCTGTTTACATTAAAATCATTAAATTAAAATGCTTTCAAACAGCAGGATAAAAATTAAGTGAAAAGTGACTTTGGAGGTTGGCCAGAAAATAGGCAATGGAGAAACAGGTACTTCCCACAAGAATTAAAATGACCAATAAGCATATAAAAAAAATTCAAAGCCAGGTGTGGTGGCTCATGCCTGTAATCCCAGCACTTTAGGAGACCAAAACGGGTGGATAACACTAGGTCAGGAGTTTGAGACCGGCCTGACCAACATGGTGAAAACCTGTCTCTACTAAAAACCACAAAAATTAGCCAGGCATGGTGGTGGGCATCTGTAATCCCATCTACACAGTGGGCTGAGGCAGAAGAATCATTTGAACCCAGGGGGTGGAGGTTGCACTGAGCCGAGATTGCACTGCTGCACTCCAGCCTGGGTGATAGAGCAAGACTCCATCTCAAAAAAAAAAAAAAAAATCTAAAACACTAGAAACCAAAGAAGTGTAATGAAAACAATGAGATTTTCTCCTTAAATACCAGCAAAGAGGACAAATGGAAGGGGGACACTGGAGCTCTGCCCCTTTTGGTGGGAGTATAAACTGAACCAATTTTTCTGCAGGATAATTTGAAAATTTCTATTAAAAATCTTAAAACTGTTATATGTTATTTTCCTCCAGAAACTCTATTTCTAGGAATTCAGCCCAAAAATGCTTGCTTGCATCCATTAAAAAAATATATAAGAAAATTTGCTTCTGTGGTGGCAATAACTTAACATACATTGAGCTTTTAAAAATGATGATGCCAAGAATATATTTACTGACATAGAAATATGCCCAAAACATAGTGACAAAAGACTATATATTATGATTCCACTTTTTAAAATGTTTATATGCATACAAAAATATACAAAGCAATAAACCGGAATGTTTTGATTGGCAAAATTAAAGACTTTTCTTCATATTTGGTCTTCCAAATTATTACAAAAAGAATGTGATTTTCTTTATAATCAGGGAGAAGTATTCTTTTCATTTATTTATATTTAAATTTTTTCTTTTCCTTATTTTTTCTCATGTATGTATCGCATATACTCTAGAGAGCTTGAATCCCTACTTCTTGAGGTCAATCAGACCATTCCTGTCTCTAGCTACTTGCCTTTTTTGGACATTTCAAATAAACGGAATTATACTATATGTGGTCTCATGTCTGGCTTTTTTACTTAGCTAATGTTTTTCAGGTTGGTCCGTGACATATAACAGGTTTTGGTACTTTGTTCCTTTCATTACTGAGTAGAAGTCCATTGATGGATACAGCACATTTTGTCAGCAGGTAACATTTAAAACTTCAATTTCAACTTCCTGTGGTTTAAATGAATCCCTCAGAACACAGAACTTACAGGGAAAGCTGCTGTGCATGTCAAAATAACTACTTATCAGAACCAGCTTTGTCATAAGGAGCCTGAACTGTTGCAGACATTTTCATCATTTTGCAACTTCTTTTTTTACAAGCAACTTTTGAAGCACATCAGGAATTTTGAAGCATCTGATACATCCATCGAATAAGTATGGGCATGTGTCTGAGTGGACAAGTGAAACCACTTATGCTACACTGCATATTTTTTCCTCCCCCAGACTGGACCAGGGAATCTCTCAGTTTAGAGTATGCTGTCTCCATTGACAAAGCGGAACAGTATTAAAGACCCTGCTGCCTTTGTTATGCAGATTCAGAGGGGAGGCCCAACAGCAAGGGTGAAGAGGAAAAAGAGAGGGGAGCTTGTGGAACAGGAAGCCCCCCAAGGTCCAGGCATGACTCCCAGCTGTTGAGGATATTGTGGATGGGGAAGTGCTGATGGTGTCCTGAGACAGCCTAGCACCTCCATTGGGCCCAGAAGGTCTTGACTTTGGATGCTTACCCATGTTCCAGAAGTGTTTTAAAGCTGTTTTGGCTTTTGTTCTTTTCCTAAATAATCATTACTTGGTAGTTACTTATTAATCTTTCTTTGGGAGAGGGATGGGGCTTTAAAACTGAAGAACATAATTTTCATTAAAATATCAAAAATGGAAAAAAGTTACTTTGGAAACAATTTGCTATACAAACCAAATGGCAGCTGTTGAGGATCTCAGTAAAATAAATGTTAAATGCATTTGTTGCTGTTAGAAGAAATAAAGAAATAAAAATTTAGAAGAAATAAAGAACAAAATGCATTTGCTGGCAGTGGTACCATTTGCCTAAGTTTGGGTCGCTGTGTCATCATACTGTGGTGGGGGGTATGTGTGGTGTATTTGTGTGAAACTTTTCATCTCAGGCTGGATCATAATCTTAGCTGCAGTTTTCCTTCCAAATAGGGTTACAAAGTAGTAAAACATGGGCTTGGAAGAGACATACCTGAGTGAATCAGCACAGCTTACAGAAAAACCCAATAAAACTAACTTTTATTAATCCTGAGGTAGGTTTTTGAAACAACAGATAAAATTATTATTATTTTTTTTTTTTTTGAGACGGAGTCTCGCCCTGTCGCCCAGGCTGGAGTGCAGTGGCCGGATCTCGGCTCACTGCAAGCTCCATCTCCCGGGTTTACGCCATTCTCCTGCCTCAGCCTCCTGAGTAGCTGGGACTACAGGCGCCCACCACCTCGCCCGGCTATTTTTTTTTTTTTTGTATTTTTTTAGTAGAGACGGGGTTTCACCATGTTAGCCAGGATGGTCTCGATCTCCTGACCTCGTGATCCGCCCGTCTCGGCCTCCCAAAGTGCTGGGATTACAGGCTTGAGCCACCGCGCCCGGCCAAAATTATTTACTCTAAGAAGCTGATTATGATTTTGAATCAATAATACATACTGTCTTGACCCTTTTATATATATATAGAAACAGAGGTTTCATCCAGAGAACACCAAAACAGTGATTTTTTTTTTTTTTTAAGACAGGGTGTCACTCTGTTGCCCAGGCTGGAGTGGAGTGGTGGATCTCAGCTCACTGCAGTCTCGACCTCCCACCTCAGTCTCCCGAGTAGCTGGGACCACAGGTGCCACCGCACCTGGCTAATTTATTGTATTTTTTTGTACAGATGGGGTTTTACCAAGTTGCCCAGGGTGGTCTCAAACTTTTAGGCTCAAGCAGTTCACCCACTTCGGCCTCTCAAAGTGCTGTGACTATAGGCATGAACCACTGTGTCTAGCCTGTGACTTTTTAAAACATAAGTTCAAGCATCTCTTCTTAACCCCTTTAATTGGAAGTATCTATTCTCTCATTCTCATCTTTGGTGTTCCCCTAGAGTTCACAGCTGTCTGGATGTACAACGTATACTTCAAGTCAAGGCTGGGTGCAGTGGCTCATGCCTATAATCGCAGCACTCCAGGAGTCCAAGGCAGGCAGATTGTTTGAGTCCAGGAGTTCTAGACCAGCCTGACCAACAGGGAGAAACCCCATCTCTACTAAAAATACAAAAATTAGCTGGGTGTGGGGGTGCATGCTTGTAATCCCAGCTACTCAGGAAGCTGAGGCAGAAGAATCACTTGAACCCAGAAGGTAGAGGTTGTGGTGAGTTGAGATCATGCCATCTCACTCCAGCCTGGGCAACAAGAGTGAAACACCTTCTCAAAACAAACAAATAAAACAAAACATAAAAACAAGAACAACTTTCTCCTACCTAACCTACTGAATGAAACCCAGATCATTTCCTGTTTCTCCCAGTTACAAGGCACTGTTACAAGGTTCAGACTATCCAGAAATAAAAAGACTGGAAATAGGAAAGGTTATGCATTTGTGGAGTTTTAGTCTGGAGGATGTTGCCAAGATAGTTACTGAAACAATGAATAACTACTTGTTTGGTAAAGGACTCTTGGAGAGTCATTTCATGCAACCTGAAAAAGTACAGAAAGAACCCTTTCAAGACTGGAATATTCCATTTAAGCAGCCATCATATCCATCAGTGAAACATATAATCAGAATTGGCACTTACACAAAAGCTATGGATGGAGGAGCAATTTAAAAAGAAAGAAGGATGACTCGGGAAGAAATTACCTTAAAATTGATGATGATTTTCTTCTTTTATTTTACAGAAAATGGAAAGTATTTCAAAAATGAATCATCAGACATCTACAAAAGGCCAGGTTTTACATAAGAAGAAAAAGGTTTTAGGCACTCCTAACTCTCCTGAGAAGACTGTGGATACCCAGGGCCCCACACCGGTTTGTACATCAACATTTTTGGAGAGCTGAAAATCTGAAGTGGCTGAAATGAACGCAGATGGAGATAATGAAATAGTTTTCAAACAGCCCATATCCTGTGTAAATGAAGAAATACAAAAGACAAACACCTACACATTCACAGAAAAAAAGATGAAGAAAAAGCAATCAGTGATTTTCAATGTATTATATATAAGATTTCTTCTGAAAAACATTTTTATGAGAAACATACAAAAAATTAGCTGGGTGTGGTGGCCCATGAGGCTAGTCTCTTCTACCCAGGAGGCTGAAGTGGGAGGATCACCTGAGCCCAGGAAGTTGAAGCTACAGTAAGCCATGATTGCACCACTGCTCTTCAGCCAAGTCAAGTCATTACATTTGTCTTAACCTATTCTAGGCTGGCTTAAGTGGGATTTGTAATTAAGAATACAATAGGCAATCTCACAGACATCTAAATACAGAACTCAAAATAGGACAACACCATGGAAGGACTGGGCTGGGAGGTTATTTTTCCCTCCTGCAGACCTTCACTCTGGACTTCTGCTCCATGCTTGTGCTTTGTTCTGCGGATGAACATTTGGCACGTGCTCCAGGCTCCTCCAGCCTCTGAGGCTTTGGCTTGCCCTGGCAGTACCCCTGGTCCCAGTGTTACTGGACCTTTCCATACAGATGCTTCTCTGCAAAAAATCTATCCAACACTCTCTGTGTCATTTCCAATGAGCAGGAGAGAATCTGGTCTGCCTAGCAATGAGGGTGGGAGTTCCCTAGTTGTCCCTGGATTTGTAGTGCTGCCCTTTCCAAAGACTAGAGGAGGAGCTGTATATACAAAAAGAGGGAGGGGAATCAGTAATACAGTCTACTTCAACAAGAAAATATAAAGTAGAGGCGGTGGCTCATGCCTATAATCCCAGCCCTTTAGGAGGCTGAGGCAAGTGGATCACTTGAGCTCAGGAGTTCGAGACCAGACTAGGCAACATGGCAAAACCCCATCTAATAATACAAAAAATTAGCTGGGCATGGTGGCACATGCCTGTAGTCCCAGGTACTTAGGACGCTGGGGTGGGAGCACTGCTTAAGGCCAGGAAGTAGAGGCTGCAGTGAACAGAGATCATGATGCCACTGCACTCCAGCCTGGGTGACAGGGTCAGACCCTGTCTCAAAAAATAAAAGTATAAACTGGAAACATCTGTATGCATGACTGAAGTCATTCTTTCCATCTATTTTTTTCTACCTTCCCTTTTTTCTCTCTAAAACACTGTATCTGAAGCTTTTCCCTATGTTATTGAGTACTCATAAGCATTATTTGAAGGGTTGTATCAGATCCATTATCGGGACTCATTGTCATTTATCTGTCTGCAGTTGCTGGGGATACTGTCTTTTCTGCCACACTCAGGCACCCTTCTGACCTTGCACTGTGTCCAGTTATCTACTAATACACATACTGGTCATTTAGGACTTAAAGTTAGGAATAGTTATCACAGTTTCTAACACTTCAAAAATAATGTGTCTTCCTAAAAATAGAATGACTTGGTGGTTATACTTTTAAAGCAAAATAGACAAATTGATGTTGAAATTAATGTTTTGCTTTCTTCTTGTATCTATTTTCACTTCTGTGTCATTTTGATGGATAAAGTTTCATTTGGAAGGATTTTTATTTCAAAACAGAAATAGCATATGACATGAGAATTGGAACTCTGAAAGGTTCAACTTTCTAGTTTACTAAGTTTGTCACAAAAGCTACTGATAGTCAATCATGATTGGCCTGTGTTGATAGTGAATTAACATTATGTACAACTTAAGCACTATACTTGCTATCAGATATGGAAAAACAGGTGGTGTGTTTGGAAATGTATTGGGCTAGGAGTCAGGAAGCTTGACTGTTAGTCCCAACCCTGCTTCTTCAGCTAAGCACCCCTATTCAGCAGCTAATTTCTTACATACCTAATGAATTTCAGGCTTTGTAGTTGGGCTGGGAATATAGACATAGATATTGCATTCATGATTTTCCAAGGCTCCCCTTCTCACCTCAGCTCATAGTGAGAAGCATTGTGTAAATTTGTCTCCTAATAGGCCCCTACTCTCTCTCCAACCTGCTTCCCAGGGCAGTTGTAAAGATCAAATGAGGGAGAATATGTGTGGAAGCAAATTCTAAATGATTTTAAAATGCAATAAAAATATAATCCAATGAAAATTATTTAAAGATCCTTAGAATTTTAAATAAATAGTACATTAGGCCAGGTGCCGTGGTTCACACCTGTAATCCCAGCACTTTGGGAGGCTGAGGTGGGTGGATCACGAGGTCAGGAGGTGGAGACCATCCTGGCCAACATGGTAAAACTCTGTCTCTACTAAAACTACAAAAATTAGCTGGGCATGGTGGTGCATGCCTGTAATTTCAGCTACTCAAGAGGCTGAAGCAGGAGAATCACTTGAACCAGGGAGTTGGAGGTTGTGGTAAGCTGAGATAGTACCACTGCATTCCAGCCTGGCAACAGAGCAAGACTCTGTCTCAAAAAACAACAATAACAATGAAAAGTACATTAACCTGAATTCTCTATGGTTTTGATTTTAAATAGATATGAACATTTTACAATGGACCACTGATATGGTTGGAAATTTTGGCTTGATTATTCTCCCAGAAAAGGATCCAGTGGTTTGTGTGATGAATTTTCTAAAGTTGTTAGCCAAAAGACACCAAAACATTTTTTTTTTAGATGAGTGACTGGATCAGTCTGAGGAACATTGACTGTGTAATGGAGAAATGTCTTCTGTGTTCACTAACAGCTTGCCTTTGTTTGATTCCAGCTGCAGCACATTATGAGTGATGAGATCTGTGTGCAGGTGACTGACCTTTACCTGTCAGAAAACAATAATGGGGCCACTACAGGCCAGCGGAACACACAGAACTCAATAAGCCTCCTGTAGTCAACGTATCTGTGGAAAACCAAGCAGCTAATGTCAGATGAGAAATGTTTAAGGTGAGAGTTGCTCATGTAGTCAAAGACCTTTTTGGTGACAATGTAAGTTAGGATTCTCTGAACCAGAAGTTAAAGCCAGGGCACTTTGACCTGTGATTCTACTCCTGGAACATTTTAGAGTTCCTAATGAGTTCACCAGAGAAATACAAAGTGGAAGTAACCATCTTCCTGGACAATCTACTTTGTTTCTTTCTTCCCTTAAAAAAACAAACAAACAAACAAAAAAACTAGTTATGTATGATTTTTACAATTTTGTATTCTTCTTTTTCTGTGAACATTTTTCATAGTATGCTTTGTAAATATTATTGTTAGAAAAATGTTGTTACGGCCGGGCGCGGTGGCTCAAGCCTGTAATCCCAGCACTTTGGGAGGCCGAGACGGGCGGATCACGAGGTCAGGAGATCGAGACCATCCTGGCTAACACGGTGAAACCCCGTCTCTACTAAAAAATACAAAAAAACCAGCCGGGCGAGGTGGCGGGCGCCTGTAGTCCCAGCTACTCGGGAGGCTGAGGCAGGAGAATGGCGTAAACCCGGGAGGCGGAGCTTGCAGTGAGCTGAGATCCGGCCATTGCACTCCAGCCTGGGCGACAGAGCGAGACTCCGTCTCAAAAAAAAAAAAAAAAAAAATGTTGGTACATGAAATCCATGGTCATGGTCATCAGAGAAAAGAAAACAGGCCTGGCACACATGGCTCTCACACCTGTAATCCCAGAACTCTGGGAGGCTGAGGTAGGCACATCACTTAAGACCAATTTGAGCAACATGACAAAATCCCATCTTTGCAAAAAATACAAAAATCCAAAAGTTAGCCAGGTGTGGTGGCATGTGCTTGTAGTCCCAGCTACTCAGGAGACTGAGGTGGGAGGATGGCTTAAGCCTGTGAGGTCAAGGCTGCAGTGATCCCTGATCGTGTCACTGCACTCCAGCCTGGGTGACAGAGCAAGACCCTATCTCCAAAAAATAAAAGAAAAAAAATGCAGATAACCAAAACAAGTCACCTTAGAATTCTTTCCTGAAATTACCATTGATGACATTTCTAGACTTTTCTATGTTTGAGTATATATTTTGAAAAAGTTTATACTGGACAAATGGTTTTTAACTTTTTTTTGAGACAGGGTCACGCTCTGTTGCACAGGCTGGAGTGCAGTGGTGAGATCATGGCTCACTGCAACCTCTGCCTCCTGGGTTCATGTGATCATTGTGCTTCAGCCCCCCTAGTAGCTGGAATTACAGGCATGTGCCACCACACTCGCTAATTTTTGTATTTTTAGTAGGGCTGCAATCCCTGTGTGTCTCTGGGCCAGCAGGCTCTCCCCTTCTCTGAACCTCGGTGTTCCCCTTCTAGGGAATGGGTAGAATTTCTTTCAGACAATACTTGTTCATATATTGGGGTCACAGAGAGGAATGAGGCATAGAGCTTTAGCAAGGAGCTGGACAGAGGTGAGAAGCAGTCAATATTAGAGGGATGAGAGGTTCCTGTCACCTCCCTGATTGTCCAGGACCTCACTGAGTCCTCACATGCATGACAAGATCTGTCCCACCACATCAGGGGCAAAAACCCTCAGCTCTGCCCCAGTGCTGGGGCTGCAAGAAGCCCAAATCTCCTCTTGGGGCCTCCTGATAGGATGACTTCTGCAAGCTCGTGTCATCCAAACAGGGAGAGTCGTTCCACACCTGTTAGGAGAGCACTGGGTCAAATCAGTTCCCTCCAGCTATGCACAGCCCGCAGCTGCTCTCCAAGAACCCCTCAGCCAGAGAAGGCGCTAGTGCCGCCCCACCCCCCAACCACAGCCTCCTGGGGGTGTGGTCAGCGGTGCCCTCCTTTGGGCTCTGTCCTTGCACCCCCTCCTACACAACTACTCTCCCTGCCAGCAGCCCCAGAGACCAGATTGGTTTGGGCATCCACCTCCACAGACCTGAACTCTCCTACTCCCCAGAAAGTCAGCTCCCAGCAGACAGGCAGCATTTCCTCTTCATTCCTCAACATAGAGGGCCCATTACAACCCTCTCAGCAGATAGTAGAGCTCCCCGTGTGTCCTCTTAAAGAGGCTTCACCATTGATGGTCACAAGCCACACCTCCTCCCAGGGAGTGAATTTTCTCATGTCTCCAACCAGAGCAGGGACAAAATAAAACATAAAAGCAGCATCTGTTAAATTATCAGCAACATTTCCTACTAGGATCAACTCTCGGAGTGAGCAGTATATTCCATTAGATGGATTAGTGCAGAGGTTAGCAAGCGTTTTCTGTAAAGGGCCAGATGGAAACTCTGTAAGGCTCTGCAGGCCATTGGGTCTCCGTCACCACCTACTCAAACCCTCCCCTGCAGAAAGAAAGCAGCCCTAGACAACATGTCAACAAATGAGTGTGGCCACATTCCCAGAAAACTTTCTTTATGGACGTGGAAGTTTGCATGTCACGTACTTCTCATGTGTCACAGATACTATTCTACTTTCCATAATTTCAACCATTTAAACATGTAAAAGCCATTCTTAGCTCATGGGCCACACAAAAACAGGCAGCAAGAAATTTGGCCTTTAGACTAGTGGTGGTGGCTGACCCCTGGATGGAGCATGAGAGCTTGGGTATGCGTCCCACCCCGGGGCTTCCAGGAGAGTGGGCACAGGCTCATGTCACCTCCACACCCATTGCTCCAGGTGAGGAGGCAGAGCTGGTGCTGTATGAAGTTTGGCTGCAGATTCTGGGCCAGCCCTACCCCAAGGCCTTAGAGGACAAAACCAGCCCTGAGTTCTGGGCACTTCAGGGGCAGCTGATGAGATGGGTGCAGTGGCGGGATAAAGTTGGGGTTTGGGGAAGAAGCCTCAGGAAGACGGGGGATGACTGGACAAGGCTTTGGTAGAGCTGTGACCCTCTTCATCATCTCCTGACCCCCCTGTTGACCCTCATCCTCAGACCTCTGCAGAACTTTGACCAAGTGGTGGTGGAGGAATTCTGGTGGGTCCAGGGTGGCCCTGGGTGACTGAGGGCTCAGAACAGGTTCTGCATTTGAGGGAAGGAGGTTGGAAGAAATGACCTCCCTTAGGCCCTCAGGCTGCCCAGCCCCCTGAAGTGGGATGATCCTCCCAGCCAGCTGGAACCATTGACTGCCAGAGTGGGTGCCACCTTTGTTCTGGGTGGAGTCCACCCCCACTGTCAAGGACTTCTGCAAACACTCCCCAGGGGCTGTTATTGGCAGCGCCTGGGTGGTGCAGTCAATGTGCCAGAAAAGTTCCCCACTACTGTGGGCAGTGGCCTAGGCAGTCAAGCAGATTCCCCCAAGCAGGCACCACCTACCCCTAGCCTGTTCCCAGCTGCCTCCCACCAACCCTAGAAATGATGCTGGGGGCCAACAGAGACTGAACTTAGGAGCACAGGAGGCCAGGAGACCTGGGACAGAGAACAGGAGGTGTGGGGAGGAAATCTTCCTTCCTCCACTTCCCACTGCATGAGGGCCAGACAGTGGCACCTCCAGGTCCTGGAATGACATGTGTGGACATAACTCAGTTTCCCCTTTGTCTTGTGGCCTTTCTTCTCCCTCCCCTGGGCCCTGGTGGATGTGGGAGGAGACGCTGCACCATCCTGGGTGCACTCAGACTCATTCCTCACTCCTGGCCTTCACTCCCTTTCCTCCACACACAGGTGACCCCTCATGCTGCTTATCTCTCTGCTGAAACCCAAACTCCAAACCTCTCCTCTCCCTGCCTTCACCTTGCCCCATGGCTTCCACAGACAATGCCTCAACCCTGAGGAATGAATACGGAGTTCCAACACCACTGACTTTCCCAGGAACTCAGAGCCAGAGAGGGCCAGGGACCAGCCCGGGGTCACACAGCCAGGGGCCTGGCTGCTACACAGTGAATCAGAGCCACTGGGTGTGGAGAGTCTTCCAGGGCAGGTATGGGGCCACTGGGGCAAGGTAAGGCAAGCTTCCAGGGCAGAGACTGAGGCCAACCCCTGCAGCTCCACTGCAGGGGGGAACAGCAGGATAGACAAGGGTCTTAACTTAGAAAGCCCCATCAGCTCCTGTGCCCATCAGGACACCATTGAGGCTTGGCAGTGGTGGAACCCAGGAATGGTCTTTGAACCCACAATCTGGAATGGGGAGTGAAGGACAGTCCTGGCACAAAGCTCCCCTACTAGCAGGGAGTGGGCAGGCCCAGTAAGGGGACCCCAGGAGCCCAGACCATGAGCTTACCTGGCCAAAGAGAGCAGAAAGCACGGAGACATCAAAGAGGGTGGGTAGAAAGACAATCACATCATGGTTGACTGGGGCAGCACCAGGTTCCTCTGTACTTCTGGAACACACAGGCCTCTCCTTCCTATCCCTGAAGCGCCCCTGCCCCCAGCCCTACACCCTGAAGACCAGCCTAATAGATGCATTTGTCCTAGGTCAGCCCTGCTGTCCAAGCAACTGCAATTTCTCACTAGAGAGCCAAGGCAGGGCAGGGTGTAGGAGGGGTCCCTGGAAGATGCTCCCCGGAATACCCTGATGCCTAAAACATTCCCCGTTGGGCCTTCTCAGGGAGGGAGGGTTACGGCAGCCTGTTCTCTCCAGCCACCTGCATCACCACAGGAGACCTTACAGGCATCACGGGGGAGCATTGGCCCACTATAGCCAGGACCAGCATGGAAGCAGCCCTGGGGCTGAGGGGCTAAGTGGGCTCTGGGAGATCATCACTCTCTCTTCAAGCTTTGGTCTTCTGGCCCTCTACAAGCCACGCTGTTTCAGGCCTTGCACAGAGACAGAGTTCAAACAGCTGGTGACCACAGCGTGCTTTAGAGACGGGGTACATACCTGGGGGTGGGGGCTAGGTACCAGGGAATGGAGGCCGTGGGGCTAGCGTGGCCTGTCTGGAGGTGGCACAATGGAACCTGCACCAAATGAGGAGAGAGGGTCCACCTGGAAGAGTGGACCAGTCAGATGGCCACCAAGCTGGATGGCCACCACCAGAGCCTGCAGGACAGCAGAGGGGCTGGGAAGGGACAGAAGACAGCTGAGGGACAGGGAACGTGGGTTCCTCCATACAGACATGTGAGTCTTCCCTAACTGGGTGTTCCCTGTGTGGGTGAGAGGGCATTCAAGACACACCTCCAGCCCACCTCAAACCATCTCAGGAGGCCACCACCAACTCACACAGGCCAGCTGCATTGTCACAGTGACCCCAGAACAGCACAGCCCTATCCTTCAGATGAATAAACAGAGGGAGAGGTGCATCTCACAGCCAGGAGCAGGGACTCAGACCCAGGTCCAGCTGCAGTGCTGCCTCGATGGCTCCACCTGCACCTCCTCCGGGACTCAGTTCCTGCTAACAAGTGAGCACTTGAGTACGGGTGAAATAGGTGCTATTATCCCCGTCCGGCTGCTGGGGAAAGGGAAGCAAGGCACAGGTGACTTGCCCAAGGCCAAAGTGACAGGGCTGGCTCAACCTCATCTGTCTCGGCCAACAGATCCCCATGGTAGAAGCTTTACTATGATCCAAACCTGGAGGGTGCAACTCCTTCCAATGTCCCACCCAAGGCACAGAGCATGCAGCCCCACATTTGGGGAGGTGACAGTGTGGGGAGGTGACAGTGTGGGAAACAATCTGGCTAGGCAAAGTCCTCATGGAGCCCAGTGTTCCCTAGGGCCAGGAGAGCACTGGAGAACACCCTTACACCCATTGGAAACCTGGAATCCACACCTGCAGGAGATCAGGAGACGGGTTCAGCCTCCGATGCACCTGCAGCAAGGTGAAACAGGCACAGGTGGGTGCCCTGCTTCCAACCAGCCTCAGGTGGGCAGGAAGCAGATCTCCTGCCTGACCTTTCTCTCCTGCCTCCCCCAAGCAGAGGAGAAGGGTCAGCCACCCATCAGGCCATTGCTCAAATTGAAGCCACAGAAGCACACTCCCAGGCGAGTGTGACCCCTGACTACCCCAGGTCCGGCCCAAGGCAGTCCTATCTCTGGTGCAGAGCTTGTAGACAGGAGATGTGATGTCCCCAAGTTGCTCTATAAACCTCTTATTGAGGATAATCAAGGAAACAGGCAAGAGAATCTGGCAGGAACGAGGGGGACCGGGGGCAGGCAAAAGTCAGTTTGGGCCCAGGCCTGGCCCCTGGAAGGATGGTGGATGAGGGGCCAGGCACGGTGAAGGGGAATGGATGGCCACGGGCTGGATGGCCACGGGCTGGGTGGCCAGGGCTGCTAGCTCCTGCAGCCCCTGCAGAATGTCCGCCCAGGCCTGGCTCTTCACTCAGCCTTCTGCCTGGAGCCACAGGTGCCTTGACACTGGTCTCACATAGGGATGGTGGTAGGAAAGGCACTATGGCCACATGTGGGCACCTAAGCATGGGACAGACGAGTATCATGCCCCAAAGAGACCATAGTGGCCCAAAACTTAAGCAGACATGACACCATCAATAAACCCCCTTGTCCTGGGTCACATCAATTAAGTCAGTGCCTACCCTGACCCTGCAGCTGCAGCTCAGTCTGGTTGAGACTCACAAAGAGACGTTAGTGCTGGGCAAGGGGCCTGGCCCAGCCTGCAATGTCCAGCAAATCTGTGGGCTGGACAAGAATCTCTAAAGATTAGTCCAGGACAAGGACAGCTGTGTCTGGGCAGGGAGTGAGGGCAAGGCCCAGGGGCAGAAGGCCTGAGGACCTTTACCTAGTTAGGGTGCCAGGTCAGGACGTGTAGAAGAGAAGGCGGCATGGCAGCATTGTGTCGGAGGCCAGGCTATAAACCTAGGGGCCGCCTTGTCAAGCCTAAACCATGTTGCCGCCCAGATGCCATCCTTCAAATGTGAGGCCGGGCTGGGAGATTCCCCAGACCCCTCATCCCTCCTGCCCCAAGCCAGTTCCCATCCCTCACCAGAAGGAAAGGGAACTCTTCTATGGGGCACAGCATGCCAAGTTCTCTATCACCTGGGGGAACAGGCAGGGGGAAGGGGGTGCTGCAGCTGGGTGGGAAAGAACCCACGTCCCACTCTATCTCTACTTGACAAGTGACCTCAGACAAGCTGCTTTCTTTGCCTGGAGCCAAGGAGAGAGAGTCACAGAGGAAGGACCTGGTTTAGAGGGCTCCACCCTGGAGCCCAGAGCTACCCACAGAGAAAACCCCCCATCCTCCTGGTTCTGCTCCCAGCTCATGCTGCTGGGATAACATCCTCCCCATCAGAGAGGCTGTGGGAGGCAGAGGCTGACCCTTGCTCCTTCAGGCACCTCAGTGGGTTTGGGTCCGCCTTCATCATGATCAGGGAGTGGGTCCCCGAGATCACAAAAGCGAGGGGCAGCTTCTTGGGCTCCAGGTGCTCCAAGGCAGACCCTGCAGAGCACCAGAGATAGAAGGGCATTGGGGAGGCCAGGTGTGGTGGTTTCAACACTTTGAAAGGCTGAGGTGGGTGGATCACGAGGTAAGGAGATCGAGACCATCCTGGCTAACATGGTGAAACCCCATCTCTACTAAAACTACAAAAATGAGCTGGGCGTGGTGGTATGCGCCTGTAGTCCCAGCTACTTGGGAGGCTGAGGCAGGAGAATCACTTGAACCCAGGAGGCAGAAGTTGAACAGGGCTAGGACCTGAGCTCTGCCTGGCCATGATGACTCTGAGCCAGGTAACCCTATGTCTCAGTCTGTCACTCTGTCTCACGGGGGATGTCAGCATTGCCTTTGGAGTCAAAGTAGGTAAGCCAGGGTAACCAGTTCCCAACAGGGACCAAGACCAGAAGATGAAGGGGTCGGGCCTGTCCCAGAAGGTCAGTCTGGACAAGGAGCTGTGTGACGCTGGGGCAGCTGAGGGCCTGCCCTTCAGGCTATAGGCATCTGGATGTTTGGGTCATGGTGGGAGATCCCTCATGAATGGCTTAGTGTCCTCCCCATGGTAATGAATGAGTTTTGGCTTTTTTGTTTTTTTGAGCCCAGAGTCTCGCTCACAGCCCAGGTCGGAGTACAGTGGCACCATCTCAGCTCACGTCAGCCTCCACCTCCCGGGTTCAAGTGACTCAATGAGTGAGTTTTCTATGAGTTCACAGGAGAGCTGGTTGTTTAAAAGAGCCTGATGCCTCCTCTCTCGTTTCCTCTCTCACCATGCGACATGCCTGCTCCATCTTTGCCTCCCGCCAGGAGTAAAGGCTTCCTGAGGCTTCACCAGAAACCTAGCAGATGCTTGTACAGCCTGCAGAACTGTGAGGCAAATAAATCTCTTTTATAAGTTACCCAGTCTCAAGGCCAGGAGTGGTGGCTCACACCTGTAATCCCATCACTTTGTGAGACCAAGGCAGGTGAATCACTCATCAGGAGTTCAAGACCAGTCTGGTCAGCCTGGTGAAACTCTGTCTCTACTAAAAATACAAAAGTATTCAGGTATGGTGGTGCATGCCTGTAATCCAAGCTACTTGGGAGGCTGAGGCATGAAAACTGTTTGAACCTGGGAGGCAGAGGTTGCAGTGAGCCGAGATCATGCCATTGCCCTCTAGTCTGGGCCACAAGAGCAAAACTCCATCTCAAAATCCTGTCTCTACTAAAGATACAATTAGCCAAACATGGTGGTACATGGCTGTAGTTCCAGCTACTCGGGAGGCTGAGGCAGGATAATAGCCTGAACTCAGGAGGCGGAGGTTGCAGTGACCTGAGATCGTGCCACTGTACTCCAGCCTGGGTGACAGAGCTAGACTTCATCTCAAAAATAAATAACCCAGTCTCAGTTATTCCTCTAGAGCAATGCAAAGTGGACTCATACAGCCTCTGTGCTTGGTGTCCACTGGACCTGACACTCAGGGAAGGGCTGGTCTTGACTGCCATTAACAGCCAGATTATGACAGAGTTGGTACCCTGGTCTGCTTCAGTTTGTCCTCTCTCAGCTGAGCAGAACAGGGATAATCGCTTCTTATGTGGGCCACAGGACAAAACAAAGCCCTGAGTCCCACAGGAAGGTAGGTGGGCTATGTCCAAGGGAAGACAGACCTGGGGCAGTATTTTATGTCCCCGGGGTGGCAGAGGGACATGGAGAAGATGCCTCCTTTGTGGACAAGGAAGAAGGGAAGATAAGCAGAGAGGTGCCAGACACCTGCCTCATCCCCACCTCCCCCACCCCACACCAGGCCCATTCCCACTTAGCCCCCAACTCAGGCTGTACCGTTCTCCTTATGGTCAGCATGACTTCCTGGCCAAACTGACAGAAGCTGACAGCTTGGATTCATTAGGGACAGTATGTAGTGTAGGTGATGTGCAGGACGGAATTGGAGAGGGGACATGGGATCCGTGTTGTCAGGTCTGGGGCTGCCAACATCATACCTGCCCTGGCCGTGGTGAGACCATCCTGGTCCATCCTGCCTGATGTGGCCTCTAATTCTAAGGTCTCTGAGTTCCAGGCCAGGACTGGAGCCAGACTCCCCTTGGGGACAGGGGACATAGTCCACATAGACATCACTTGTGCTTTGCGCAAAGCCAGCTGGACAAATGAATGGGAGGGGCCCTGCTTGAGAGTAAAACTGGGCCTGCACTACTCAGACCTGCCTCTATGACAGGACAGTCCCATCCTTCCACTCAGACTCCTGTGCTGGAAACCTACCCAGCCAGGGAGTGGGGAAGGGGTGGCCTGCAGTCTCCCTTGAGTCTGGAGCCCCTTCCACCCAAGTGAGCTCCATAAAAAAAAATGCAGAAACACCAAGTGCTCCTCCCAGCTGCTGGCTGCTTCCTGGCGTGGCCTCCAGGACCCTGGATGAGTCAAGATGGGGCTGCCAGCAGCTGGGGGCAGGGGGAAAGCTGGGTCCCCAGGGTGGATGCCTAGCAGGAACATGCAGGCATGGCAAGTGATGGGCCCTCAGGGCTGAGCCCCTTCTGCCCAGGGGGCCTTGGTGACACACCTGCTGCTGAGCTCAGCCCAAGGAGTCAGGGCCTGGTGCCAAGTAGCCTCTCTGCTTGTGAAGACAGTCCTGGGATCGTTACCCCCCTGCCCAGGGCTCAAGTATCCAGGCTGTGGAAGGGCCAGCAGTCAGAAAGAAGGAGGCCGTGGGTGTGGGTCCCCTAGCAGTCAGGGGCCTTGGTGGACAAAGCCCCTGTGAGGGGGATGAGGAGGGAGACTGAGCTGTACCCCCCACCCCGAGATCTGTGGTACCAGGCTCCAGAAGGGGCCCTAGGGGGAGACCAGCATGACAGGAACCACTACCGATACCTTTGGGCACCTACTCTGCAGGGCTGGGCCAGCCGGTGTATTAGGACCCACATCAGAGGGGTGGACCAGGCACCACAAGGAATGTGTTTTGACGAACGGAGGCAAGATGGTGCATTTCCGGGTTTTTCATCACCAACTTTTCCCCGTGTGCGCGAGGATGCAGCTGGCGCCCGGGAAGGTGCAGACCAACCAGGCATGCGCCAGGTGATGTCAATCCGAAGAGATCAAGATTTACCTGGTGGCACCTGCGGCGCCTTCCCCCCCCCCTCCCCTGACGCATCCGTGCCCGGCCTATTGCCCTTCCACTCCTAGAAAAGCCACTCCGGCAGACGCACGGGGCGGGCTTCCTCAGCCCCTACCTTTGTCGGGACTGCATTAGGAACTCTGCCCAAGAGCTCTACTGGGTGACTCTCTCGGCCTCCTTTGCCGGAGGCCAACAGACTTCACCCCCATACCTTTTTCTCTGGAGCTAGATGACCAAAGAATAAATTTGCAGTTTTGCTTTTAGCCTTGCCTACTTGCTGGTTCTTTTGTGCTCGCTCTGGTGGTCTTAGAAAAACAAATCAGTTGGTGCGGAAGACCCGGGAGGAGACCCCTCCTCAGGCCTCTAAGGTTGAGGAACCTCCTCCTGCTCCCACGCGGCAGACGGACCAGGACCTGAGACCCGCTTCCCTCACTCTCACGGCCTTTCTGGGGTAAGTGCCCTTGTCTCCTCTTTACCTCCCTCGGCCAGAAATCCTGTGCAGGTCCGAGGTCCATTTGGAGCCACCAAGTGGCTCGGGAGACCCGTTCAGGACGGAGACGTCCGCCTGAAGGTAATCTCCATTTGGCTTCAAGAGCCTCCAGTTGTCTCTGCTGGTTCCAAAGGACGCTTTGAAGCCAGGCAGGGATCCATTTCCATTTCCATTGTGTCCACTGTGTAAGTAAAGAGGAAACAAACGGGAAACCCCCAGTTCAAATTTCCAAAGAGCACCCCCTTAGGGTGCCTCCTAGCCAATTTAAAAAACCTTACAGCTTGAACAAGACCTTAGGAGGAAGCGGTTAATTTTCCTTTCCACTGTGGCATGATCGACCTCAGCAATTTCTGCCAGCAGCTAGGCAAGTGGTCCGAAATTAATTACGTACAGGCTTTGGGCCTTATGCTCTCGTCCCGACCTGCCCTATATTCCTCCTTCTCTCCCCTCTCTCTCCAACCCCTCCCTTCCTGCCCAGACTCCTCCTTCCTCCTCCTTATCTACTAGTAATCCACTCGGTCCCGTGCCTCCTTCGGGGCCCCCAACTGGCTGTCTTGAGTCCCCTATCTCTGCCCACACCCTCCTACAGTGTTAGCACCTTTACGAGAGGTGGTTGGGGCAGAGGGGGTAATCAGAGTACATGTCCCTCTTTCATTGGCCGATCTTTTCAACATTGAGAAGTGTTTAGGGGATTTCTCAGCTAATCCCACCATATACATAAAGGAATTTAGATACCTTTGTCAGGCCTATGACTTAACTTGGCATAACCTCCAGGTTATCCTAACCTCTACCCTAAACTGACTGAGGTTCTAACCCAGTATACCCGGTTAGATCCGGCCCCCCCGCCAACAGGGGCCACCATTTTGGCGTCTTATTTCATTTCTCAATCAGCTCCTGACATTCGTAAAAGACTTCAAAGGTAGAGGATGGTCCTCAGGCACCAATACAGACCTGGTTAAATTAGCCTTTAAGGTCTATAACTCCAGAGAGGAGACGGCAAGCTCGCCTTGAACAGAAGTTACAGCTCCTAGCAGCGGCTTTACAGCCCAGTTGTAACCCCAGGCCAGAGAGTACACACTCCGCAGACTCCAAGGCTACAAAAGGAGCCTGCTATAAGTGCGGCAAAGCAGGACACTATGCCAACAGGTGTCCGCAAGGTCCCCGAGCCCCAACGCAGCCTTGCTATAAGTGCAAGGCATCAGGACATTGGACCAGTGAATGTCTTAACCCTCGTCCACTAGCACCACCCCTGCCCTGCTTGCCAGCAGGGAGGACACTGGAAGTCTGATTGCCCCACCCTGAGAACAGGTGCTGCGTCTCCACGTGACCCCCTTTCCCAGGATTCTGGGAGCTCCTTCCAGCTCCTACATCTAGACGACAACTGAAGGTGCCGAGACTCGGGGACCCCCATCACCCTCCCCGAGCCGTGGGTAACTCTCCTGGTAGCGGGTAAGACAATCAATTTTTTAATCACAGCGAGGCTACCTATTCTGTTTTGCCGTCCTTCTCTGGACCTAGCCTTCCATCCAATATCTCTGTAGTAGGAGTAAGCGGAAAGCCATCCACTCCACAAAAACTCCACTCCTTAATTGCTGCCTGGCCAACAACTACTCTGCACACTCGTTCCTCATTCCCAGCTAAAAAGGGCCCCTACCGAAAGCAATCAGTGGAAATCAGTTTGGCTTTCCCCCACTCGCCTCAAACTTCCTAAATTTCTTAACTATCTCATACTCCTCAACCTTGCTGGGACCTTCCTTCTGGGTTTTGCCCCTATTCCAACAAATGCTTCCATTCCTCGTTCCTGTGCTGATGCTGTGCCTTGTTTTATTCTTCATCCGTGCGTCCAAATGCCAACCATGGGCCCCGACCTTGACGACGCCCCTTAACAGCAGGAAGTAGCCAGACAGACCACGGCGCCCCTTATCACTATTACCAATAAAAGGTTGGAATGTTTTGACGAACGGAGGCAGATGGTGCATTTTCCGGTTTTTTCATCACCAACTTTTCCCCGTGTGCGCGAGGATGCAGCTGGCGCCCGGGAAGGTGCAGACCAACCAGGCATGCGCCAGGTGATGTCAATCCGAAGAGATCAAGATTTACCTGGTGGCACCTGCGGCGCCTTCCCCCCCCTCCCCTGACGCATCCGTGCCCCGCCTATTGCCCTTCCACTCCTAGAAAAGCCACTCCGGCAGACGCACGGGGCGGGCTTCCTCAGCCCCTACCTTTGTCGGGACTGCATTAGGAACTCTGCCCAAGAGCTCTACTGGGTGACTCTCTCGGCCTCCTTTGCCGGAGGCCAACAGACTTCACCCCCATACCTTTTTCTCTGGAGCTAGATGACCAAAGAATAAATTTGCAGTTTTGCTTTTAGCCTTGCCTACTTGCTGGTTCTTTTGTGCTCGCTCTGGTGGTCTTAGAAAAACAAATCAGAATGAGGCTTCATTTGGTAGAGCTGTGACCCTCTTCCTCCTCTCCTGACCCTCCAGCTGACCCTTGTCCTCAGACCTCTGCAGAACTTTGACCAAGTGGTGGTGGAAAATTCCGGTGGCTCTAGGGTGGCTCTGGGTGACCCAGGGCTCAGACCAGGGTTCTGGGATTGAGGGCAGGAGGCTGGAAGAGATGATCTCCCCTAGTCCCCCAAGGCTGTGCCCAGGCCCCTGAAGTCTGTGATAATCCTCCCACTGTCCGCCAGAATGGGTGCCACCTTCTGGGCGGTGCCAGCCCGGGCCCTCATGTGGGACTGTGCATGCCAGGGTCTGCACACCCTGGGGGAGGCAGGCCCCCTCCCTCTGTCCATCTGCCTCCTCTCTTGGGCTCACTGCCTCTGCATGCCCTGAGCTGAAGCCTGCCTCCCCTACTCATGGAGCCCTCCAAGGTGCTCCTAGCCCCAGCTCTCTGTTCCTGCGGCACTTTCTGGGCCCAGATTCTGCCTTCTCAGAAGTCGGGGAAGCAAGGTCCCACCTGGTTATAGCCTTCCTGCTCTGCTCTAGGCACTCCTAGCCCTAAAGTCTCCAGTCTGCTGGATGCCTTCATCTCCAGCTATGCTGTGGCTCTCCTCATCTTGGGTCTCCTGCTCATCACAGTTGCCATTGTCCTGGTGAGTGTCTGGCTGGGCCCAGGCTCCTTCCTGAGGAGCAGGCCTTGAGCCTTTGAGTTAAGCTGAGGGGTGAGCCGGCCCCATTTACACCCCTGATTTCCCCACCCAAGCCCAGCGTCTCCTCATCCTCCAGCTGGGGCCGTGGGGTTTGGGGCCAGGGGTGTGGGCCTGATCCCAGTGTCCCCGCCCTTCTTGTCAAGGTGCTAAACTGGAGGGCATGCCTTGGGTGCTGACTTTCCCAGGAACTCAGAGCCAGAGAGGGCCAGGCACCAGCCCAAAGTCACACAGCCAGGGGCTTCTTCCCTCCTAGACCCCCAAGGACTGGACTTGCAGGGCTGGGACAGAGGTGGGGTGGGGGAAAGCAATGCCTTGTCAACCCACGCAGGGAGCCCCACTACCACCCCCAAGGTGCATAAAGTCGAATACCCCTGCTCCCACGTCCATGCCCACTCAGGGCCCTGCTTCAAATGCCTGGCACTCACATCGGCCTCCCGCAGTCCATGCCACAGGTATCGGTCTTGTTTAGAGGGGAAAATGTTGTCCAAAAGCTTCCCCTAGCACACACAGCTAGACCACAAAGAGGTCTTAGGTGCAGCTGAGGGGTCCACAGTCTCTGCTGCCCCTTCTGCCACTTGTGCTGCCAGGGACCACACTTTGGAGAGGGAGGAATGAGAGTGAGCTGGGTGCTCACACATGGGGCACAGGGGACTAGGGAAGGGTCAGCCAGGAGGAAAGGGCAAGGTCTGATCCTGTACGTACACATCACAGAGCCCGCGGAGTCAGGAGACCCAGGGCCAGGTCCCAGCTCTGCGGCTGCTTGGTATGTGACCATGGTTAAGTCATCTCCCTGGACTCTCCATGCTCGTTGCATGCTGCATGCATCTTCTAGAATGAGCCCAGATTGTGGCTGGCCTCACACTTACTGCATAGGCTGCAGACCCACAAGTGCTTCTGCAAGGGGCTTTGCTTCTCCTCGTAACAGTGGCATAGGCTGGCCACATGCCCGGGGGGTAGAATGGAGCAGCTCTGGAGGTAGCAGGTGGGGGCTAGTCTTGGGCTCCTGGCCCAGACAAGGCAGGGTATACCTCAGGGTCACAGGGCCTGGCCCGCTCTCTAGCAGCCCTTGGACCACAGGCTGCCCAGCTGCTCCCCCATAACCCATACCTTTGGGCAGCCCCCAGCTGCTGCAGTTCACTGTCCAAGGATTCACCATCGACACTGTGCTTGGCCTCACTGGAGAGGATGAAACTCAGCACTGCCACTGTGGCCTTCACATCGCCTGACCCTGAGGGACCCGTGGGTGGGGCAGGGGGTGTCACTGTGGCCCCAGCCACCTCCCTGTTGCCCTATTAACTTCAGCTCAAAGCCCACAGGCCTCCTGGAGCCACAGGCATGGTTACTGCTCCAACAGGAGCTGGCGAAGGACAGGAAGGTGAGACTGTCAATGTCTTTCTTTTCCTCATGCTCCTCCACTAGGGAAGGCAGGTTAAGGATATTGCTGGGAGCTTCAGAGTACTGGGGGTCATAAGGTCATGGGACAACGGGGTGTTGGGTCTTGTACTCACATCAATCCCCTGTCCCAGTAGCTCTTTAGTACCTGGCTGCAGAGCAGCTGCAACTTCACAGATGACTGGAAGGGAAGTCCTTACATCAGCCAGACTGGCAAACTTCACCCCTCCTTCCTGGGGACTGGCTCAGAGAAGGCCAGCCACTGATCAAGGTCACAAGGCATGGTAGCACAGGCTGAGAGCACTGAGGCCCTAACCCCAGAGAAACCTCACCATCCTCTACACCCACAATCCCCAGCCCAACGCCCCTCCTCCACCCAGACTAGACCCTGTGCACTCAACCATCTTGGCCAGCGTGCTGATCTCTGCCAGGACCCAGTTGGGACAGTCCAGATCACCACAGAACCAGAACCTCTGCAAGGGAGGGAGGCAGGTAATCAGGCTGGAGGGAAGGCTGAGGTGTGGCCAGGATCCGTGTGTCTCCCACACTGCTGCCCAGCAGGGACCCCTGGTCCCCATCATAGATGGATACCCTCTGGCCACTTGTTCTCCCCTATCACCAGGGTGTTGAGTGAACTCTCTCCCTGACCCACCCTGCCACCAAACCCTGCTCTGAGGTCTACTCCAGGCATTCATCTGCTCAGCAAACATCAATTGAGTGCCTTCTCTGTGCTAGTTCCCACTCTACGTGCTGGGATACAGCAAGGGATAAAACAAAGTCCTCTGCCTCACACCTCTCTCCCCTCTTCCCCACACCCACACAACTCCAGCCACTCAGGCTTCCCTGCTGCTGCTCAGGGACACCAGCCTTGCTCCCCCCTCCATGCCTGCTGCACTCTCTGCGTGACTTGCTTATCCTTTATTTCATTCCACTCTGACAAGTGACACCCCGTCAGACCAGCACCTCTTTTTTTTTTAAGATGGAGTCTCGCTCTGTTGCCCAGACTGGAGTGCAATGGTGCAATCTTGACTCACTACAACCTCTGCCTCCTGGGTTCAAGCAATTCTCCTGTCTGAACCTCCCAAGTAGCTGGGACTACAGGGATGTGCCACCACATCCGGCTTTTTAAATTTTTAGTAGAGACAGGGTTTCACCACGTTGGCCATGCTGATCTCGAACTCCTGACCTCAGGTCATCTGCACACCTCGGCCTCCCAAAACATTGGGATTACAGGCATGAGCCATTCCATCCTGGTAGGCTGGCCCTTCTTGATCATACTTCCTAAAATAGCCCTTCACACAAGGAAATTTTGGGGGCCAGTGGATATGTTCATTATCTTGATTGTGGTAATTCAAGAGCCAGGAAGATTTGGTCTTTATTTGCCCAGCCTCATCTTCCCTAACCTCCAGATAATACTCTCCCAGCTATGGGAAATGCATTCATTCCCGGGGAGCCATGCTCTCTCTCACCTGAAGTTTCTACACATGTTGTTCCCTGTTTGAAGACACACGCCTCCCACCCTTGCCTCCCAAACCCTGGTACACAAACTGTACTTCAGCCAGCCAGCTCCTGCCATCTCCCTTTAAGGTTGATGGCATCCTCAAGTTGCCCCCTTAGCACGACACACAAGGTGCAATTAACTTAACTATGACTTCCAATTAAGCCTCCGATTGCCCCTTCCCACGGCAGCTCAAGTCCTCCCAGTGCCTAGCACCCTTCATGGTATACACTAGGCGCTTAGAACGGATGGATGGATGGATGGATGGAGGGATGGAGGGATGGATGGATGGATGGATAAGCTGCAACCCCAAAACTACTACTTTCTGGCTCTGGAAAGATTGGAGGTGCTTCCTAACAGTGTGCAAGAGTGAGCCTGATTCTAAGCACTTTCTTCTACAAATCCCACAGCAGGGCTGGGGAAGTGGGTGTCCTTGGGAGGTTCTCTTGGGGCTGGGGAAGACCTGAAGGACTCCCAGCTCCAGAGAAGCTCCACTTCCTGCCCCGGGAGGCAGGAGCCCCTCCTTCCGCCAGGGAAGCATGGGGACTCTAAGCCTGGCAGGCCTGCTCTTGTCTTACCCGCCCCCTACTACCCCCGCCCCCGTCTCCGGAGCGGGGTGCTGGTGGACTTTTCTCTACCAGACCCACAGCTCTCACGCCCGCACACACTGTGTTTGCGGAGAGGCCAGTGCTGACAATCTCCCCCCGCGTTTCCGGAGCCACTGGCGCCCCCGAATTCCCGCTCCAGCAGCCCACGCCTCGCTTCACTCCTGGTGTCTCCTCATGGTCCCACGAAGCCAGGGCCAGGGAATTTCTTTTTCTGGTCGAGCAGGGTCAACTGATTCCACGATCATGTGACTAACGGCCTCTGGGAGGGCGGGAGCTGTTCCAGTGAGGTTGGGAGTGGACCGCGGCCCACTGGAAGTGCCTGGGCGAAATGCTGGAGTCTCCTTCTCCTTTTCCCAGAATCCTTCCCTGGAAAAAACCAGCGCCAACCACCAGTTTAAGTGGCAGTGGAGGTTATTTGTTTAACTTAAGGGAGTAGGATCCCGGGAGCCATGGGGATTCAGGTCATTGCCATGTTTTCCACTGTTAAGCGAACAGCATTATACACAGCTCCGGGCTGTGACAAAAGACATTTTTAAAACTTTGAAATATACTACACATACAGGAAATTGTACCTATTATTAATATAAAGCTTAATAAGTTTTCATCAACTGTGGACCTCATATAACCAGCACCCAGATAAGGAAATAAACCAGATAACTTCTTCAAGTGCATGGGTATTTTATTTCATTTTGATGAATCGTCTAGGTGCCTAGCAAAAAGGGCTGTCATAATTAACATGCTCAGGAAAACTCCTTACAGCTTCAACATCAATAGATGCTTATCTTAAATTTTGCCAGTCTGATGGGGGGAAAGAATCGGTTGCTTAGATTGCAGTGGTAGTCTGCTTACTGGTAGCTTTGAGCTAATGGGTAGTCTAGAACAACTGAGTTTCTGACATTGACTTAAAGAGGCAAAAAGAAAAAGACAAAACAGCAACAAAAATACATTAGAGAATAGACTAATAACCAAAGAAGAAACTGAATATAATCATCTCTTAGTAACCCCAGGATACTGGTTCCAGGAACCCAGAGATAACAAATTTCACAGATGCTCAAGTCCCTGAGTATATATATATATATATATAGCATAGTATTTGCATATAACCTGTACACATCCTTCCATATACTTTAAATCAGCTCTGGATTACTATAATACCTAATACAATGTAAATGCTTTGTAAATACCTGTTATCAAGTATTTATAAATTTTTGTTTTTTATTGTTTTACTTTTTCCAATTATTTTTGATGCACAGTTGGTTAAATCCAAGGATCCAGAACCTCAGGATACAGAGGGCTGACTGTAGTTTCAGCTCTCCCCTCAGTTCCATGCCTATCCCATGCACCACGTGCAGCTGGTTTTATTGTTGCAGCCTTTGAAGTTTTCAAAAGACAGAGCTCATGACAAGTATACTACTCTATAGAATAGAAAGAAATGGAAAGTGTCCCAATTCATGGTAAAATTGAGCTCATTTCTGAAGAGTTCTTTTACAAATCATAAGCACTAGCCTGTTGAAAACAACACTATGTCAAGTTACTAGACTATCCTATACCATGTCAAAGAAAAATTTTAAGAACATAAGACCTGTAATCATGGCACTTTGGCAGGCCAAGGCCTGTGGATTGCTGGAGCCCAGGAGTTCTGGACCAGCTTGGGCAACATAGGGAGACTCCAGTCTTTAGAAAAAATTAGCCACTTGTGCTGGCATACACATGTCTTCCCAGCTACCTAAGAGGCTGAGGTCAGAGGATCTCTTGAGCCTGGGAGGTGGAGGGTGCAGTGAACCATAATGGTGCCATTGTACTCCATCCAGCTGAGTAACAGAAGGAGATCATCTCAAAAAAAAAAAAAAAAAAAAGGCTGGGCACAGTGGCTCATGCCTGTAATCCTAGCACTTTGGAGGCCAAGGCAGGCAGATCACCTGAGGTCAGGAGTTGGAGGCTAGCCTGGCCAACATGGCAAAACTTCTCTACTAGCACCACTGCATTCCAGCCTGGGCAACAGAGTAAGACTCCATATCAAAAAAAAAAAAAAAAAAAAAACACAAGGATGGCTCAATTTTTATCCTATCAATAGCTTAAAGGAGAGAAAAATGGATAGATTTGGAAAACCATTTTTTATTTAAAAAGAGAAAATTAGGAACAGATGAAAACTGTCTTAAGAGTATTTGAAAAACAAAACAGCAAATTTAACATCAGACAGACAAAATATTTAAATTGAGAAATAAAGTTAAAAAGTGGGTGGCGTGCCCTTTTAATATAATACTGGAGCATTGTTTCATAGATACTTGTTTTACTATTAGGGATGATTTGATTATTTAGAGCTATGGTTCTCACACATTAGAGTGCATCATAATCACCTGCAGGGCTTGCGATACTGGCTGCTGGGCCCCACACCAGAGTTTCTAACTCAGTAGGACTGAGGTGGGGCCTGAGCATTGCATGTCTATGTTCCAGGTGACACCGATGCTTCCAATGTGAGATCATGCTTTGAAAACCACTAGTGTGGGGAAATATACTAGAGAATGTGTTATGAATATACTTGAGAATATGTATATAAGTTAACTAAACAGATTTCTGTCCAGTAGAAAAAATAACTCCCAAAGGTGACAGCTTTATTTCCTTCTACATTTTTTTTTTTTTTGACAGAATCTTGCTGTGTCACCCAGGCTGGAGTGCAGTGGCATAATCTTGGCTCACTGCAGCCTCTGCCTCCTAGGTTCAAGCAATTCTACTGCCTCAGCCTCTTGAGTAGCTGGGACTTGAGTAGCAGGCGCCCGCCACCCTGCCTGGCTAATTTTTGTATTTTTAGTAGAGACAGGGTTTCACCATGTTGGCCAGGCTGATCTTAAACTCCTGACCTCAGGTGATCTGCCTGCCTTGGCCTCCCAAAGTGCTGGGATTACAGGTGTGAGCCACCATGGTGTGAGCCACCATGCCTGACCTCCCTATAGGATATTAACGAGTTTTGTCTCTTATCTCAGGATGCATTTCAGAATGGCCTTCCTGGAGCACTACAGACGCTGTCTCTCAAAACACTCCTTGAACTAGCTTCACCATGTTGCTGACTCCCTTGTAATTTAAAGAAAATATCTTATACATATTCCTTCATTATTTGTATGAAAGTCAAGCATTTCATACTGTGAAAATTATACTTCAGGCTGGGTGCAGTGGCACACACCTGCAATCCTAGCACTTCGGGAGGCCGAAGTGGCAGGATCACTTGAGGCCCGGAGTTTGACACCAGCCTGGCCAACATGTCAAATCCCATGTGTACTAAAAAAAAAAAAATCAAAATTAGCCGGGTGTGGTTGCACACACCTGTAGTTCCAGCTACTTGGGAGGCTGAGGCACAAGAACTGTTTGAACCCGGGAGGCAGAGGTTGCCATTAGCTGAGATCATGCCACTGCACTCCAGCCAGAGCTAGACTCTGTCTCAAAGAAAAAACAAAGGAAAGAAAGAAAATTATACTTTGATACAGTATGCTAATATAAAGGATATGATATAGTTTGGCTGTGTGTCCCCATTCAGATCTCATCTTGAATTGCAATAATCCCCGTGTGTCAAGGGTGGGACCAGGTCAAGATAACTGAATCATGGGGGCGGTTTCTCCCATGCTGTTCTCATCATAGTGAGTTCTCACGAGATCTGATGGTTTTATAACAGGTTTTCCCCTTTGCTCATCTCTCCTCTCTCCTGCTGCCCTGTGAAGTGGTGTCTTCTGCCATAATTGTAAGTTGTCTGAGGCCTCCCCAGCCATGCAGAACTGTGAGTCAATTCAACATCTTTTCTTTATAAATTACCCAGTTTTGGGTGTTTCTTCATAGCAGCGTGAGAATGGACTAATACGGTGTACTAATAACAGCCCAGACAGTAGTATACAGGTACTACTATACTTTGATGCTAGAGGGATTCCCACTAAGCTCAAGAGCAGTATGTGCTATCACTACTATGATCCAACATTGTTCCAGAGGTTTTTAGGTCAGCAGTTCTCAACTGGAGGTGATTTCGCCTCCCCTGGGGACAGTTGGCAAGATCTGAAATCATTTTAGCTGTCACACTGAGGAGTGCTACTGGCATGTAGCAGGCGGAGGCTGGGGATGCTGCTAAACATCTGCAAGGCACAAACAGCTCCATAACAAAGAATTATCCAGCCCAAAACGTCAATAGTGCTGGTGCTGAGAAACCCTCGTCTAGACAAATAAAACATGGGAAATCTATTAACATAAATGTGGGAAAATAATAAACTATTATTTGCCAACGGTAGTCTAGGAGGTCCCAAAGAAGCACCTGAAGAACAGTTAGGTTTTGCAGGGGCTGTATGGTGTCTCATGCCTGTAAACCCAGTGTATTGTGAGGTTGCATTGGGTGGATCTCTTAAGGCCTGGAGTTCAAGAGCAGCCTGGGCAATATAGTGAGACTGCATCTCTACCAAAAATTTTAAAATTAGCTAGGTGTGGTGGCGTGCTCTGAGAGTCCCAGCTGCTGATGGGAGTATCACTTGAGCCCAGAAGCAGCTGTGATCATGCACTGTACTCAAAAAAACTTTTTTTAGAGACAAGGTTTTTCTCTGTTACAGATGGGTCTTGCTATGTTGCCCAGGCTGGTCTCGAACTTCTGACCTCAAGCAGTCTTTCTGCCTCAGATTACAGGCATGAGCTACTGCCCCTGGCCTCAAAAAAAAAAAAAAATTAAAAAATACATTACAGGGTGTTATGTGGCCTGTTTTGAAGATGTGTGGAAAACAGTGTGTGCATGTGACCCTGCTGTAACCAGTTATAAAGTATCAGGATCATTAGAAATATACTGGGTCTGGGTTTCCCAAGATTTGGTTCCTGCTGAAAGAATGAATAGACCATTTCTTCCACCCCTCCTCCCAAAGTGCTGGACCTGTAATTCCAGCACTTTGGGAGGCTGAGGTGGGAGGATCACAGAGTTTAGGCCCAGTAGCTTTTGGAGCCGTAAGCTATGATCGTGCCACTGCATTCCAGCCTGGATGACAGAGCAAAACCCCATCTTAAAAAAAAAAAAAAAGTGCTCAGATGCACCCTTACATGAAGCCACCTTTGCACAGCTTCCAAGACTGGTGAGGCCTCACTCAGGACCACGAGGACCGCCGTAGCTCAGTTTCCACCGCCTGAGTGGCACAGAGTCTTCAGTCTCTGTTGGGTCTCAGATCCCCCATTCAAGCCCCTGTGCCCAAGCTCTGCCTCATTTGGCCTCCTCTTCCACCTTCCAAGGGAACCCTGCTCATGCTCCCAGCCCGCAGAAGTGCCTGCATCTCCAGGAAGCCCAACTTGCTGACTCTGGCTCTATGTAGAG